>NW_019102620.1:411322-478437 GCF_001856785.1 Myzus persicae | reverse complement strand
TACACATTTTCAGTGACGGAAACAAAAGTATATTCTACTGGTAATTATTTGCAATTTTCAATTCTCTGATATTATTATTTAGTAGTTACCTGCAGGCGATTATCAACAATTATTATTTTGAGTACCAATTATACTTTCTATTTATACCCTATCCCGTTTAAGGTTACATACTCGTAAACTACATTTTGTGTCATTTTTTTTAATTTAAGTTTCCGACGAATAGTTAGTGTCATCAATGTACTGTGTTAATGTTTTTAACTATTGCATCTGCACAATATGCAATATAGTGAAATAAGGGCTGCGGGAAAATAATTATTTATAGCAATTTCTTAATGATAATGTTTTTACCATCGTCACACACCTGCGTGAATAAGGCGTATACCCACGAATATATTTACATAACTGCATATCATCCCCTTATATTTACAATAGCATTTTAACGATGAAACACTTACAATTATATCACACGAAAGACTAAAGTGCATCTCTTTATGTAGTTTTTTTTTTATTAGCTTTTAGTTTTACTATTACAATTTACAGCTTAGCAATTATTATATATCTCTTTATGTAGTTATGTGGTGTATATTTTTATGTATTTAGTATCAATGTTTGTATGACTACGCTGAACGATAATCTACGCCGACAAATTAAAAAATCAACCAAGTATTTTAATATTTACATTCGATTTGGAAAAAAATTAAAAAAATTATGTTTATTACCATTTACGACTTGGGCGGTGTTATTACATCAATTTACAAGACGAAGTTCAATAATAACCACATTATGTCAATTGCACTTTTTACTACGTCAAATATTCGCTCCTCGTCCACCTATACTAGGTCATATTATAATAGTGAGTAATACTGAATAGGTATATGTTAATTAGCTATTTATTCATAGCAGCAGAATAATCATCACGTCAGTTGTGATACATAATCACAGTAGAGTTATAACAAAATATAATAAAATATCTCCTCACTAGAACATCATAAGTACGGTCGTTACCGAACTAAAAACAAATGTGTTTTGAAGTAATCGAGTTTAAACTTTAAATATTTTGATCAATGTTGAAATATGCACATGACCAAGTTCGTTCGGGATTTATTAGATCATTTACTTCTTGGTTAGGTTTGACATGCAATCCAATAGAGATAGCTATGAAAATGTATGTCATGTTACAAGGATTTCAAATAAACGATACTTAACCATAGGTAGCTAGGTAACGTATGATTAGTCGATTATCGATCACACGTTGTGTTGTTTATGTTCCTGCAGTATTAATTTAATTTATAAATGCATAAAATGAAAACATAAGTTAAATCCGCTAGTGAAATTTAAACAGTTTACATATCTGAAATATTTTATGATGAAAAAGGGAAAATTTCGAGAGGAGATCCGAATTTTTTTAATGAAGCTTTTAAGTGATTTTTAAGCGTTTATTTAATAATTTTAGGGGCTTTAAATCCCAAATCCTTTTCATAACACAAAAAGTGTTTTACATCCAATCTTATAGTTTGCCCTCTGGATACGATATAGGTACTGCATTAGTATACTACATCACATTATTATGCTATAAAAGTACACAAGTGACAAGCAAGTGGTGTGCCAACTGCCAAGAACATAACTCCAGCTGCACTACTCAACCATGAGAAATCGCATACTGTGTAATTCGAAACAAACAATGTTTTAATATCTACACTATAATGCAGCATCCCGATGATATAAACTGGGTTATTTTTATTTTACTATACATAGTTAAATAGATGCAAAGATTGCATTCTTTCGTACTACCAGCCATGTTTCGTCTCACTCGAACAGTACTTCGTACCCACCTATATTCAAGGACGTCTTAGGCTTTGCAGGGGCCCATGAGTACCAGAAGCTCCTTTAGTAGGTCAAAAAAAAAAAAAAATTGAATAAGAAATAAGAATTAAAAACATCAAGAGCTTATTTTGTTTGATGACTTTCTTAGTTGTTAAACATCAATAAAAGATACCTAATGTAATTGCACACAGTTATTTAGTATTATTTATTTAACATTATTTATTTAGTATTATTTATTTAACATTATTTATTTAGTGTTATTTATTTAACAGTTGACATTTACCTAAGTTCTTTTTTTTTATAGACGGTCGTTTTAATACTTTACAGCTTACAATTTAAAGTTGTAATTTCTATTATTCGGGGCCTCCGTCTGGCTGGGCGATAGCCACATCCATTTATAGAGTATAAAGGCGGAACTGCCTATATTGTACTCGGATTGAGTACTTTTCACTGTTCGCGATCGACATTGGGATTTTGGACTTTTGCGCAAAGATTTCACTCTTGTTGTTCAGTATATAGATTATAGGTGTATATAATAACGCAATTATTGACCACGGCCAAATCGTGTATAGACGAGTTTGTATAGGTACGTATATTTGCTTTATTAATTTATTCTTCAACAAGATAATGGGCTCCACTGAACATGGTCGTGCGACGGTCCATATTATATATATTATACCCGAATTGTTAACTTCTCCGGAAGAATGACGTGGCTTAAAAGCATATTATTATATGCCCGGTCCGGAATCGAATCCGACAGGACCTCACTTGCGTCTGCCGACCGTTTTAACGGTGGAAATATCACACTGCAGATATATTGCAATATATAATATATTATATATTATTATATGTTGTACGTCTTTATCGTCAATTTCCAAGTCGTTAGGCTCGTTGCGGTTTTGCTGGCCCGATTTTATTCGGGCATCCGATACATCGCTAAACTTGGTTGTACTTATATTTATATAGGTATATTGTATTAAACAGTCCCGATTTATAATGGAACATTGCTGAAACAAACACATATTTTAATATTATCAATCAAATAATTTCAGACGCATACAGTCTAGAACAGCGGTTCTCGACCTGTGGTACGCGGAAAGCTCGTAGGTGTATCACAAATAAAATATAAAAATATAATTAAATTAAATTCTATACATGTAGAATAAACGAATACACTATTAATAAGCAAAAAAAAGTTCAGGTGTTACTTGAAAAATGTCAAACTGTATAAGTGGAGAGGTTGAGAACCGCTGGGCTAGAACCATTATTTTATTCATTCTACCTGAAGTCACCCTTCTAAAATTAAACTTGATTCAAATGCATTTTCAGTGAGAAGGAGCTAAATATTGAACCCACGTATGAGATATTTTCCCTATCTTCTATATTTGAACACGTCCATTAAAAATATCAGTTTTGCTGGTACGAAAAATGTAGGTATTTAAAATCGTACGCAATCTAAAATCCGTTCAACAGACCTACTATTTTGTAAGTTTATTTCTCTCCAGATCGCACTGTGAAACAACGTAAGCAATATTTCAAGAAATAAAAACAATGGTGAAAACAAATATAATTAAATATATTATATATAGGTTATTAAGGAATATGAACTAATGTATTACAGTTATTATCAACAATTCGAATAACGTATAAATCATAGTATCATACTCTACTTACTATATCAATATACTATCAAAACGTTCGGATAACGGATATCAATACTAAATTAAACAAATTAAATTTATTTATCCCATTGTCGACTTTTGATGCTTACTAGCTTTTATTGAAACATATGGCTCTTGAGTTGCTTTAAATATTATAATATTTTGTTATATCAAAAACTTGTAAATAGCACTACAAAAATCTTAATAATTGTTTCTATCGTTTAAAATTTGTCAAAATTATGTTATGATTAGTTGTGACTGTGTATCAAATCGCCTACCTCTTAAGTCTTAATGCATTTTAAGAATATTTTAATTTTGTCAATAACATTATAACGATTTTCTATAATATGTCTGGATTTCTTAACTGTGTCTATTTATCGCTTTACCAATCACAAATTCACGACCATGTTTTAAAACAAAAATAATTTGGGAATTCGGCTGTGAAATGAAACGGCGGCTAACGGGATACGACATATGTGTACCAAATTTAATAATGTTATGCAATATTTCATTTTTAGAGTAGAATTGTCTAATGTCGTCGGATTATATTTGTATTAAGATTTAAAATAAGAATAGTTTAATATTTTACTTAAATTATTATTTAATATACATGGGCATTGACCATTGTCCATTGGGTATAAATTGTATTATTTTCATTAAATCTATGTTATTTGTGCGTAATTCAGGAATCAGTGATTCATTTATCTCTTTATTTTAATTATGATGGTTAATATACGCATTATATAGTAATGTATGTTATTGTAAAAGTGAGACAAGTATATTTTTAGTGTGAGCGTATACGTTTTGAATATGAAATCCTAAAAACTCATATCAAATGTTACAATAATATTATGGTTTCATTATAATGGCATGTTAATACATTATATTGATATAATAAAGAAAAAAGAATTTTAAAAATTAATTTTAAATACCGATGTCTTTATGTCTATTTGAAATGGATTTTATCCCCCTAATTAATGATAAGAAAAGTAATTGAACAAAAAAAAAAAAATAGAAATTTAAAAATCGGTATTTTGAAATAGAGAACTTAAAACTTTAAGCATAATATTATCTGTGAGAGTTTTTTTCAAGAAGATTTTTTCATCAATTGTTGTTACAAGAAAGTGTTATATTTAAATTTGTCGAATCGTTCAGTAGTGTGTAATGGAAAATCAACGATTATTATTAAAGAATATTGTTTGGGAAAATTTGGAAGACTAGCTAGGTAACCACTTTTTTCTCAACGTTTATGTTTTATGATTATTATTGTAAATAAATAGCCCGCCTACCCACACTCTTAGACATCGGTAGCGACTCAAACAATTCGCGAACTTGACCGATGGAAAATGATTTTTTCTATTGATAAACATAATATATTTCTTGTATTTCTTTTTGTGCCCCGGTAATTTCATCGATGAGCCCGTCTACTTGGTAGGTCTTCTGCCGGGTCATGATAAGTGTGTGTATTTAACAGCTGCTGAAGTGTTGAGAACGATACTTCTTCACTGTCACAGTGTCACGAGTAGGGCTTCGGTACATACCTATATATATAAACACACATTAGACACACGGAGATAATACAATTTGTCATTTTGGTAATAAAATCGTGAGCATACATTTCACGTGCAAGTGTTATACGACGTAGTGTACTCGAGATCGTCAATGGAATATTATAGAATATAGAGTACCAATAAATGCTTGGGTATAATACGTTACTTATAAAGTTATGAGTAGGCAACCCTTTAAGTAGTGTTAACTCGATAAATGTAGTTGCACTAATTTCAGTTTGTACAAAACACTACTATAATTTTCAATGATTTAAACATGCAGTCAGCTCGCGAACAGAAATTGTCTTTATATTTTGGTAGGTAGAGCCGGATTTAAAGATCAGAGCCACTCTGGAGCAAAATATAATACTTGGTATACCTACCTATAAACTCCTTATCAAGGAGCCATTAAAACAACATATATTTTACGTATAGTACTATAATATGAATACCTATGTGAAAGATGCCGCGCTATAAATGTGTCGCTCTGGAGCAAAAGATTCTTTTGCACTTATGCTAATCCCGTCGTTGACTGTATATGTAGGTAAGTATACAAAGTTAAGAACGTTAGAAGTTATACTTTAGTTATTCCCACGTACAACTTAATATGATCGTCTTAGATAAATAACATTTTATGCCACGATACATACGTATATTCAAATTAGAGCGTTTTTTTTATTGAATTACGCATACATTTAACGAACATTAATTAGGTAAATTAATGAGTTGCAATTTTCGAATCGCCATTATAAAACCACCAGCATATGCACGCGCAACTATTCAGTGGAGACTATTCTTGTTTTGCTTCAGCAACACATATAACATTTGGTTCGTGGATGGGTGGGTGTATTTATCATTCAATGACTGATAAGTAATAATTATATAAAGTGTAAGAGTAGATCATAGTTTAAAAAAAAATTCACTCTAATGAATCATTCTATAGTAAACAATTAGTAATCGCCCAATTATTCAGTTTTTTATATTTTCAACTAAATACAGCCTTTGTCTGTAGGTAGGCGGGTTCTCAGAAATATTTTCAGCAACACATACTATTTTGAGGATAGTCACCACTACATCTATTGCACATACACATATACATGGGCCCACCTGCAATGCGAATGATAACACTTAATAAGTAAAAACGACGTTTTATGCACTTACTATTATAATCGCAAAAATCATGTGTAGATCATAAGTTATAACTTATAAGTAGACAAGGATACATCATGTCGATGTGGTATACCTATCTACCTAATAAAGTGTACGGTTTACACAAACAATATATATATAAAGCATTCAAACTATGGTCTTATAATCAAACAACCTGCAATAGCTGCAATTCAATATCAAAAAGGAACTTCAAAAGGCTTTTACCTTTTTTTTTGACTCGCAATCCACTTTTATGGGTTAAATTATTCTGCGGAGCTTGATATGTATATGGGTTGATTAGGAAAAAAAAACGTCAACATAAAATTGAAAGCCATATAATAAAATACTGTTTTATTAGAATAAATTGTAGGTATTCGGCTATTTAATATAATAATACCACTTTGACTGATTTTAGATTGGAATAAAAATGTATAAGTTAAAATTTCACATTATTATACACTGCACAAATAATACGTAGTAAATCTTATATTATTCATACAATATGTATTCAAAATGTTCATATTTTTATTTAAAGATTTTAAAATGTTTGAATTATTGCAGAATGTGTACATAAGTATGAACAAATAAATTTATTCTGCTGCTTATTGATTGTCAGGCGACCGAAGACCGCTGCAAAGAGTCACAATGAATACTTTATAGTACCTTCACTAACGTTCGTCAGTATTGAATTTATGTATTTTATAAGCCGTTCATCTGCACCATTTCAGTATATTCGACATGCCAGGTTAATAAGGTTTATACTTATATTTCCTTCAACCACTGGATTCAATAAATTGTACTTATAACAGTATAATACTCACTTATAATTACATAATTCGTGAATTGACATTTAACGCACGCGCGTTTACCGTCCGAACAGAAGGCATGAAAACAAATAATTCTATGTCTAAAAATGTGTACCTAAATGAATTGATTTACTCACTATATAAGCAACAGTCAACGTTTGTATTTAATTGTACGTTTGAAATCACGTTTTTACACTAAACTACAAACATTAGGCAATAGTAGTAATATCTGCAGGTATACTCGTAGGATTATATTATACTACCTGTCTACCTATGTATAATATTACACTGGTTTGAAATTATATTATATGTACCTGTATACTATTCATTCGGTAAAATGTAATCTGCAGTAATCGGAATTTTTTCGTTGTACATATACAGGTACTTATGATATATAGATGTTACTGTAATACATGCAGTGCGTAATCATACATAATAATATTATGTATACGTTCAATGTGCATTTTGTGAACTGCGCAGACAACTGTTAAGTCCCGTTCATTTTTTTTTGTTTTTAGACATTTCATAATATAATAGAGTATTAAGAATTTACTACAATAAATTATTATTGCGATTTATGTTGGTCATTAAAATGTTGTAAAGACAGTTTATTATAATATATATGATATATATTTAGAAGTGGTGAGGGTTTAGTTGTATGTACATTAACGCCAGTCGTTGTCGTTCATTTTATTGAATAAAATATTACAATTTCAAATTAAATTTGTAGTCTAAATGAAAACAAAACCATTTTGCAAAATTAAACTGTAATATAGTATATTATACAGATATAATGCTATACCGAGCTATTATTTTTATTTTTTTTTTAAACAAACATGCAGCAGACTTATATACCTCGGGGAACGATCATAATATTTGTTTTATTTTTTTTATGAAATTGTAACAGTACACAACTCCAGGCTTAGATCCCGAAAGGATGAAACGCAATATCATTGTTTTCAAATATTTAAAGGCACAGCAGTGGCCTACCCGACTCCTCTACAGGCAGCGGAATTGCTGTAAGACCTTTTTAAAAAAATACATATTTATGTATATATAATACAGTGTATTTTAATGTATGGAATGTAACGATGTAATTTGAACTACATGATTAAACTACGATGAATGTCTTACGTTACCTAAGTAATTTAAACGTATTTATGTACATATACACATTATATATTATTATATCAACATTTTGCACATCATAATGATATGGCGATGAGAGAATGGGAGAAACAAACTGTTTATTAAAATATTGTTAAATATTATTTATTACTTTAAATAGGTACTTACGTAATAAATCATTTTTTATTTAATAATAGCATACGAATAACGAAATAAATAATAATTATCTATACATTTACACACATAAATTAAAGATAATTTCATAGTTTTATATGTTTGTTATTAAATGTATCAAATAAATGGCTAGTAAATTATCAAATGGCATTTTTAATTAAACTACTTTATATTTTCAAGATTCAGTACAGGACTAGCGATATTTAATAATACGTATAGATAATATTTCCATGTAAGTACTTATATTAAATCTTTAAAAATAAATCAGTCTTATAATACCTACGTGGTTATGGAAAAAAATTTAAACAAAATATTAAAATTTAAAACCATAGTTAAAAAGTATTTTTTCATAGGCTCATTTATGTGTTCATAACTAATTTTAATGTAATAAACATAAAACCAAGTAACCAACACACTGTTTAATAGTGCTTCAGCACATTAGGTTTTTTACAGAATAAGCTATGTAATATAGCTATTATATTGGCATATGGTATTATGGTAGAATAAATATATTTTTATCAATTATAACTGATACAATTATTGTTTCATACTTACTAATATAACGACCTGTGCCCAGTGATGTTTTCGTAAAAAACTTGAAGGTAGATATGTATACGTTCGTTTATGAACTTGACTCAATTAAAGTGTTCAATGATTATTGTTATTATTTTATAAGCGCATGACTATAATCACTAATCGGATTCGATCCTTCAAAAATCCTTAAATTAAAAAAAAATCTGCACTAATCGCGGTGTTGGATGATGATGAACTATATAGGTATACCGATATCGCAAGGTACGAGTTATACAATATTGGTTTTAACCAATAAATTCTAATGTTTTTTGATATATGACAATAAATAATAGAACAAAATAAGGATTGCTTAATTTTTAAAAATGTCGAAGCACACGAGTGTAATAGGTGCGGTTTAATATTGTACTATTTTTACAGGGTATATGTTAATTCTCCGAATGGTTAATCGGTATACACCGTGCACCTGCGTATACTCTCAAAAATACCACTACCGGCACTACCTACGCCTATTAAGTCTAGGTATTAAGCATCAAATATATCCTAAACAATAATTGTTCATTAGTTGTCGCCGATATTATAGTTGATGATTGATATACAGTGTATTGATATTCACTAAATACTTATTGAAACAAAATAACGAAAATTTAAAACGACGTTGTTTTGTTATAATATAATAAATTAATATTATCATTTGACTATTACCATTAAAGTTGGTATAGATTTCACGTCACACGTACGATGTACTATGTATTATCTCATCATCTCATTATATATTGACATGTACTTATCTCTGGATATTTTTTGAAAAATGTTGATCTCTAATTTAAATACAATTACGTCATCATTTCGCAATCGATAGTTGGTTGTCATTCCATGTCAAAATAATTGTTATTTTCAACTAAGTATTATTGTCTCTTAGCATCTCAGCTTATGTTGGCTCGCAAACGGCTATAGAATATCTGAATAATAGACTGATAACACTATGACAGGCAATATAGCCTGTCAAGAATAATTTATAATGATTTATTAACATTTTTATTAGTTTTCCAAAAAAAACCACAAATAAATTTGTTCATAATAATTTTTTAAATAATAATTTTTTTTTTTTATTAATGATAAGGCTTCAACAGCTTAGGTTATTAGCCTACAATTATTTATTGTGAATATGGTAATACACATTGAAATTATTATAATAAAGACCATATAAATCTATTTGTTAAAACAGAATTTATTTTCGATTTTTAAATGGCACTTTGGATTATAAGGTTATAATCTTTGTTTTGAATTAACCAATAATAATGTCGATGTCTTAAAATACCTGTATTGGATTTAATTCCAGTATAAAAAACTAAATTTAATTTAAATGTTTTCAAAGAAATAAAACTCAAATTGCTAATATTTTACGGCCTTCATTTCCTGGTCTATTTGTTATTAAAGAAATAATAGTTTTCTACTCATTAATATTTTATATTTGAACATTTTCATTCGTATATGCGATGTATAATTGAGTGTTTGCATGGATATTGTATGTATGCATATTATTATATTAGGATAATATTAAGGAATTGAAAATATACAAACATTATACGATTTATTAATTATCATGTATAATGTATAATATAGAGTCATAAGTTATAAATTATAACCTTATTATTAGGTCAATAAAGATAATACAATATTATAAATTAAGTATTTGAAGTGAATATGAGAATAAAATATGTGATAACACAAGTAAATAATAAATACAAGTAGGAATTGTCATCTATATAAAGTACTACAAATATAAATTAGGGCGTCATTACAGTTGGGGTCCAAGTTTTAAGTAGACAGATTTTCATATCCGACTGGAACATTTTCAAAAATATAAATTATTCCTCTTTCTCTTATAACAGAATCATTAGTCGTGTCTTTTAATTAATATTATTAGTCGACCTTCGACTTGATTAAATTATGATGAGTGATGACTATAGAAAAACCGTTTTATTATTATTTTTTCTCGTAAACAATAGTAGCACTTTTTTCTACTTTCTGGGGTGTCTCGATACAAAAAAAAAATAAATGTATTTTTTAAATATGTTTATGCTCAATAAACAATCATAAGATAGATATGACGATAGGTAGTGTTTAGTAATTTTTATTTTTGTAATGAACATTGTTTAATATTATCACTTAAGTCTTAATATGTCTGCGAATTATGTGGTAAGTACGTATTTGGTTGATGAGTCGAGGAGCTTTTTCAAATGTGTGGCGCCTCCTACTCACTTTGCGAATGACGCCCCTAAAATGCAAACAACTACAGTCTACAAGAATACCTATAAGTCATCTACGCAAAACCATGTGTGAACATGATGGTTATTAGATCATGACGATATTGTATGTGACGTTTTCTTTTCCGGCTAAAAACAAACAATAAACAAAATTAATGCCAAACGAAAAACATCGGTAATTATTTATTTATTAAGCATGGTAAGATTTAAACATTTAAAAGTAGTATACGGTCATGGTGGAAATCAGACGTTGTCGCACTTATCAATAACGTCTATGAGCAATGCAATACCTACCAATACGCAGCAATGTGTATAATTCGCTGGGCAATTACGTACTTGATTAGTCATTATTAATTAATTAAACAGCGAGTTGCATGTATCTACATTTTTTTTAAATCAGTAGTATTCGCCTGTCATTGTTATTATCGGCTAATGTTTTTTTTTGCCAACATCAATATGGTATATACAATTTGTATGATATTAAGTATTACCTATATGATGGTTGTGCAATAGTGAGTATCATGATTATAAAATATTTTGACGAGGCAAACTTTGACGTCAATCGGAATCACTAAGTCTAAATACCGGTAGCTGCGTGACATTTTTTTTCATTTTACAGTGACACTTTTCGGAAACCTGTGCTAGAATAAAATGTTTGCAAAGGGGAGTAAGGGAGTGGATTAATTTAACAGCAAAGCGCATACAAACATTTTTTAAAGCATCATTGGTATTGGCCTAACATTGTTATTATTGTTATTATTGAGTAATGCTTTTAGTCAACACCAAAGTAGTATGACATACAGTATTGTGCATGGTATTAAGTATTATGATGGTTATAGGTTAGGATAGGTTAGTTAGGTAACGTTTTAATTATTAATTATTCATCATAGTTATATAATATTTTCACAAGGCAAACTCTGACTGCAATCAGAAACACAGAGTCTAGGTACCAGTAGTATCTAGCTGCATGATGTATTTTTATTTTACAATGACACTTTTCGGTAACCCGTGCAGGAATAAAATAAATTTAAAATGGAGTAAGTAGAAAACTAGGGTATAAATCAAACAGAAATCGGTGTCATAAATGCCACTGAGGCCGACCTAATCTAATCCTCAGGTCTACATTATATTATTATTATTGGCAGATAGCCTCCCGAAAGGAATTGAGTAATGACAAGTCGCACGCAAATAAGACAAAAGATAATTGTACATTGCATAATATTATACAAATGCGCCGAGGCGTTCAATACAACAATAATAATTATGAGTTAATATCACAACATTATAATCTATAATCTCAATAATGTCAGATACACACGTCGATGTTAATAATAATAATTTTTAAATCGCACAACGTTGTCTATGAAGATATATCTATGAGTTATGATTTACAAGACTGAAAACATCATATTATAATATTATTTCATACATCACTGATAATGAATAAATACCTATAGTTTATTTAAGAAATATATGAAAAAAATAATAAATGCAAAGTAATAATGCAAGTAATTTATTACAATTTCTCAAATTTGCGTAGGTATCCAGAATATGGACCTAAGTAGGTTTGAGGATATAAAAAATGATAAGAATCGGTTTCACGCGTGAACATTTTTTCGGCTCTCGTTAGCAGATTATCGGTTTTGTATTTCATATCATAAAGAGGTTCCAAAGAATTGGGTTGGGGGAGGATAAGTAGGGTGGTTGCCACCTTACCTTGGACTTTTTTCTATATACTTTTCACTGTTTAATGTTTCAGGTTAATGGTCATAATTATGATATTATATTACGATTTACGATATGTATAGGGTCTAAATCATCATTAAATTTATGAATATTTTTTTAGTTGTTTTCTATTCGTTTATATTTTATATTATGAATCTACATTTGTATAAAAAAATTATATTATTTAAAAAGTAAACGCCTTTCTGGCTTTGTTTACTAGTTAACATAATATGGTATAATATATTTCCTATATAGGTATCAAAATGTACAATTTTCGAATTTGAAAACAAGATTGATACTATAATTATAAAGTCCATATAAATCTATTTGTTAAAGCAGAATTGACTTTCGATTTTTAAATAGCACTCTCTGGATTATAAGGTTATAATCTTTGTTTTGAATTAACCTATAAAGAATTATTTCTCTAATACTGTCGATGTCTTAAAATACATACATAAGATTTAATTCCAATATAAAAAAAAATGTAATTTAGTTGCTTACGAAAAATAAAACGCAAATTGCTAATATTTTACATTCGTCATGTCCTGGTTAATTTATTATTATAGAAAAGAGTTTTGTATGTATGTATTATTATATAATTTTATATTAGAAAATTTCCATTCGTATACTCGATGTGTAATTGAATTTTTACACGGATTTATGCGCATTATTATATTAGGACAATATTAAGGAGTTGAAAATATATAAACATTATACTATTTATTAAAGTATACAGTCATAAGTTATACAATATAACGTTATTATTAGGTCAATTTGAGAACAATGTTGAGAAATATAACTTCATATATATATATATATGTATAGAAAAATAGGATAAATTAAAGTGGAAAAAAGCTTGCGGTATTACATTACATAATATTAATGTAATTTAAAACTATAAAATATATATTATGATAAAAATAAAAACAACTATACATTTTACTCATATAAATTCCGGTGGTAGGTACTTCAAATTAGACAATCAGCATTCACTTATTTTTTTACCAACATACAAGGTAATAAGATTAAAATTAATGAATACGCCAATTACTAATTAGAAATAAAGCAGTTAATTTATAGTAGACTTTAATGTTTGGACCCGATAAAAACCACCAATTTAAACAGAAAATCTAGCATATTATATTGTATACTTGTTTTTATTGTCGATGTTACTGAACACTACCACAAAAAAACTTTTGATGGTGTAATAATTTAAGTTACATGTAGGTACCTATATCATACAGTAAGATATCAGGTAATAGGTATGTAATTTGTTGACTATTTAAAATTACAAATTAATCAATAGGTATTATTGTATGAATAATATGTCAATATTAAATCATATAGTTTAAATAATGTTACCACTAACAAGCATTTCGCAGCGACACCCAAGGAACGAGTAAGAACAAAATCATTTTGAGACGGTTCTAAACTTTTTTTCTGAACAGCGTAATAAAACATAGAAGATTATGACAGTCTGATAATTATTATTCATTAATTATCACCGAACAGCGTGGTTTGTAACCTCTAGATAGGTTAGTGACAAGTGTGTCCAACAAAAATTGACAAACATTTTCTTTTTTCTTTTTCCCCAGTGAAAATGTATAGCTTTAGAGTTTTGAATATAAATAAGCATCATAAAGCGCTTTATAACAGCTTTTTTTTAAAAATTTTAACCACTTTTTTTCAATCATCCAATCTCTAACAAAAAATAGTAATAAGTAGTGGTTGAACATTTAATTTATACTGAAAACTTTTTTGACCAATTAAATAAGGAAACTAACAACGTTATTGAACATTTTAAACTTAGGTACTGAAAAATTCTCCTAGTCCCAAGATAAAGAAATATTTGTATTTCAGTTTCAGTTTCGTAAAAAAAAAATGATTAATTGCTGAATATTGCATGATACTACTTTTCATAAACCAGTTTAATTATCAGATCATTATATTTAGCATCTAGGGTACCATATCAATGATAATAATCAAATAACATAGTGCTAGGCACTCCTAAACGTTCTACAGCTGCAATTACTGACAGTAAATGCTCATAATATTGTAAAATGTTTTCAAATTGTTATGATGGACTTACTATGTTTCTGACCTAACCTAACCATCTCGAGCTTATTATTATAAATGCAAAAATTAAATATTATGAATCATTATAGGTATATCATGTATTGTGTATTAATATTATGTAATTTAATAGTTTATTTATTTGGATTTGCTGTTTTCTCAAATTAATTATACCTACAAATTGTCAAAAGTATCAATATTTTGCAAAAGATTGGTTGAGCTTGAGCTTTGAAAATCATATAAAATATATAAAATGTTAATATAAAATATTTTTGATGAAATAGAGGTTATTTATTTACAATGAATTACAACAAAATCTGTTAAAACTGGTGAAATACAAATATTTCTGTTTTTGTTAGTTTTTATCAGAAGTTATTTAACCAAAATAGGTACTGGCGGGAGTTCTCGAAAATACTTTTGACTTACTAAATATAACTCCAATAGTGCCAAGTCAGCAACTAGACCACATTATCTACCAGATACTATCTTTCTAAGTTGGACATTTCAGCATTTTTTCCGCCCCAAGATATGACGATACTACCGAAGAGACTTCCAAACAACATACATCACATGATCTTTATTGCATGCGCTTGATCTAAAAATAGTTTTAGACAATATTTGAAGATCCAAAGTTTGCAGGAACCTTTTACGAGTAACATAAAATATGAAATGAATTTTGATTAATTCAAACAAAAAGAAACATAGCAAGTTACTTTATATTCTTTCATATGAACAAGGAAAATGTATGCATAATAATTATGTTTTAGTTAATACGTAATCATGACAACGAAAACATTAAGAAAAAACTCTTTCTTTGTCAGAAACAAAAAATCTTGTATCCAGCCCAAAATCATATTTATGATTGAAAAAATGTTTTCATATTCGTTGACAAAACTGAGTTCAGTAATGTACCCATTGATTTGAGACCCAGAAAAACTATCGCTATCGAATTTCTCGAACACACTGTACACAATATAATATTTATTTATTACTTTTACTTTTATTATCGTTATTATTATGTATATATGTCCCGTACATGGTAGGTACCTGTGTTTGATGATAGTTGGCGCCGTTATTTGTAGAAACTTTTGGGTCGTCGGGAGTTGTTGTCGTATAATATATTCTAATGGGTAATAATGTGGTGCACGCTTACTCGAATCTCGTACGCACAATCAAGTCGACCGCAAAATTAACGCCACGAACTCGAAATAAATTGTATTTCATGCATAGGTATACTGTGCCCGTCCAACCGACTCGGTTCGGTTAAGGTGACACTATATATGGCGAAGAGGTAGGTTAGCTAAGGCCTCTCAGTTTTTCAATTAGTCCTCTTCCACACTATAGTTTTTATGTCTAAATATTAATAAACGTTAGCTGCAGGATTTTAAACATATTACAATAGGTATTATGCTTTTGTGGTAATTATATCGTATGGGTAAACGATTTTGTGTTATAAAAAATGTATAGGTATACTTGTTAAGTTGTGTACATACGTGTGGTGTATCTATATAATTATGTTAGGCTATAATATATTATAGTGTTTACCGTATATCGGATTTAATTAGAAATCCCTACCTATCTAGTGATAATATGATTATTTTTATAAACTGTTTTTTTTTTTTTTTTAACGAAAATATGAATACGCCTACAACTATATACTAACACAATCAACATCATATTATACCTCTATTGATAAACGTTCGATACATATTAATATTATAAAATGATTACTATTTAAGACCTATAGAATATATTATAATAACGATATTATCATTAAAGACCTATTATACATATGAATTAACCTCATTAAATTCGCAATGCGAAATTCTGTTCTGGGCTATGACACTCCTTTATCTCGACTATTTTGAACTGATATTGGCTTATATTTGGTACCCGACTTCATAGAGTACCCATAATAAGCATACTATTATACTGATAATAAGTTATAGGTCAACAGATGCCTATTCTTATTACCTATAACCTGAAGTCTGAGATATCAAAATTGTTTCCCAGCGGCCACGGCGCGTTAACAACACAATAATGATGTAGGTAAAATATTTGCCTGCCCACGCGAGCACTCCGTCAAAATATAATATTATGTCGTGTCGTAAGAGCGGCAATGTAATATTTTTCGAACTCTAAAAAGCTGCCTGTTAACATTTAGTACGTTCACTATTATTCTGACTGTTGTGCGTAGGTACTCAGGTTATAATGCTATTAAAATATAGTACCGACGAGTAACCACACCCGAGAAATGGGTTTGATTCAAAAACGGAAAACGGCGAAAAAACGTTTATTATGCAATATAGTTACAATAATACATGCCGTTCTAAACCTAAAAAAGGTATCTTAAAAAATTAAAATGTTGGGAAAACCAAAAAACAAGATTTGAAATATTATGATGCACCCATACTCATATGAGCTAGCTGTTCCTGTTACAACATTTTTCATACATTAAAAAAAAACTATATTAACCATTGCCAATGGCATGACAGACATGTCATGACATATTCTGCGATAAGACAACTCCACAGGTAATTAATTAACTAAATACTAAATGAAGAGTTACCAATATAATATTATATGTCGAAGTATTTCTTAAAATATATTATATTATTAAAATGTATACGTGTAGTTATAGATGATATATTATCTTTAAAAATTATAATTTATTCCAGAGAAAATCTTTCTATTCGTGATATAAACGTAATATTTTGCAAATTAATTAGAAAATAAGTTATTTCAATGTGATTTTAATGTTTTTTATGTCACATACTTTTTTTTGTTAGTATTTACTCAGATTTACCGTGGGGTATTACCCGTTTCCTCCTTAGCCATTTTCCGCTCAAAACTTAAAAGATATAATTCCTGTTTTCATCAAAAATATCGGTGGAAACTGGAAAGCATAGCCAAAATGAGATAAGGAAAAAAAAGTCGTATCGTATGAAAGTGGGAAAATCCTTGGTAGGTTAAGTAGGTCTAACAGATATTAAATTTAGAACTAAATCGTTCAAAAACTCCAAACGTTTAATCTTGATCAGCGTATTTGTAGAAATCAACCGATCTATTAAAATTATATTTATTTGTATATGTACATTATTGACAATTTTTTTAAAAATCAAACGATTTATGAAAATTATTTATATATTTAGCGCTTATGTCATATGTGGGGTATTACAGGTATAGAATATTAGATTGGCACTTATGTTCTACAATTTTTGGCGCAGTACATTTTGAATTTGTATAAATGCATAAGGTGTTTTTTGTTTATATTTATTAGTAAGTTAAAAAAAAACGTCATTCCGTTTAATCCGGATTTTCGATAATCCGGATAGAGTCCGGTCCCATCTAGTCCGGATTAGCGAGACTCTACTGTATTTTGATTCGGCAGTACCTGTTCTAGTTGTCAAACAATTAATAGTTAACACTGTTATTAAAGCAGAATTTACTGAGAGGAAAAGAGGTAAGAAAAATGTTGATTTTTTATGGTTTTAAATATGTTTTTGGTTATGGATAAAGATGTTTTATGAAAAATTGCATGCGCTTACACAACTGAGGGTAGGCACCACGCCACACCAAGCCAAAACACCCACGCATGGTTGTCACATTATTTGTACATGGTTCCCAAATAATAATTGGTGAAAATTTATCTTTTTCGTTAGATTCTTGAACAGACCCTCGTTAAAACGACTTTTTAACGCGTGTGTTGAACCAAATTAAAGTGAAAATCCGGCATTTCAGCTTGTTAAATTGATCGTGAGCCGTTACATAAGCCCATTCCAATTAAATCATTACGACACCAATAATATTGGAGATACAGTTGTCTGCCCGGACACGGCAGTCGGCAGAGTATATATAGAAGTGTAAATACGTTTGTACGTATACAGTGAACTTTTTCTTATATAATGCCCACTATATAATGTGCGGTTGGCGCCTACCCATATTATATAGCTATGTGCAAGACGATGTCGTCGTGTAAATCTAAGCTAAGTGCTCGAACCAAAAATCAAGTAGGTACTCGCCACGTATTTACTGTCATTCGATTATCTGAATTATAAAAATGAACAGGTATCGTTTAGAATTATCTCGAGGTTTATCCGATACAGTATAGTGCAAGGCAATAGACATCATTTTTTTTCTATTATTTCCGTTGAATACATGAAATACTAATAATCAATGTTATTACCTACGGACCTAATCAACTGCAGTAATATACCGGTACATTCAGGCCGTTCAGAAAATACATGTTGTACGGCTGTACAGAATAAAAATACGGACTGTTACTATTCGACATTGAGTAGGTATTTGAATACCAGAATACCAATCGATTGGAAATCATTAACTATTAATTCTGCTTTAGAACATTTAAATAAGTATGAACTATATAGTAAATTGTTTATCTCGGATGTTTAATTTATATGTATAATTATTGTTTTTTTATATAATACCCATTGATATTATGTGCGTCTACGATGATCTGGAATGTTATGTATACGTCTCGAATAACTCTACGATTTTAATTATATTATTAACTGACAATTATGGTTTGTGTTATTTCCATTAAGTGACTGCAGTTATATCAGTGTATATAGTATCAATTATGTCAAAACTATCAGCTCGCGTAGCAATATTCTAAAATGCAGCTGAGAGGGTATTGCAATATTTCCACTGCATTTTATCCGATCACACACCAATATCTGTTTGACATAACGGCTAATTGAAATGGAAACCAAATAGTATTTTATAAATACATATTTCTTACGATAACAATTATTGAAGAAACGTCGAGACTCGCGGAGAAACCGAAATATCAGCTTGCATGCAGTACACGGACAAGTCATCTGGATGACTCTGGATGGATCTGTTATTTGTGTGCATTTAATTAATAAGAAGTTTTATTGAATTCGCCCTTCTCGGAATAAATTAATTTAACGCGCCTTTTTGTGTCCCCCGCGAGGCGGGTGTATCTACACTATAATTTGCAATGTTCCACTCCCTCGAGCATAACACTATAACAGGCAAACGACGATGGGAAAAAAAAATAATTTCGACGCATGCTCATTTTACAGTTGTACACCCCTCGTACGCTCCCCGCCATCATTATACGTCATTGGACCTACTACTACGACGTCGCGAACAAATCTCAAAAGATTTTTTGTTGAAACTCAAATCATCGGATGCCGCACAATTTTATATAACTTTCTGAGAATTTAACGACACGGTGTCAATGGACAGCCCCTTAGCCGTCAAGTCCTCGGAGCTTATACTTTAATGTTATATGCATTACTTTTTGTGTTTATTGTGTACAGTTTCCGTTAACTGTGAACGTCTATCGCTATTTTCCGTACACCTAATACTAAGGCTCTACCTACTTACACACAATCTAGAGGTTCGGGGAACAATGAGAAATTACTAGTATACAGACGGCTTTTTTATTACATAAAATATCTGCTTTGTAAAAAAATGTGCTGTTAATTATTTGCGTACGTCAAATTATTACTCAAAAGCCAATATAATATATGCATGAATTACTGATAATGACGATGGGGAAAAAGATTTTTTTTTTTTTGCATGACATTTTGAGTTGGGTAACAATCATGATGATTATTGTTATTACATTTTGAGCTATAATATGATAATGATATGTCACGATGGATAATAATTAATAAAGTCATTATTGTATTGTATTTATATCTATAAAATGTTTTTAAAAGTTGATATCTGTATATTGGTGCGCTTAACCATTAATGTTATGGCAGCTATTTTATGGTTATAACCTCGCGTGCTGAATACCGATATGTACCTATATACCATTTAAGTATGCGCCTAGATAGGTACTGCTTTTCAACATGCAATAAAAAAAATATGTAATTAAACAAGTCGTAAGTATGCGTATAATATAATTATGAACGGTATTGCGAATTTTCATTTATACGTTGTGTGTAGAGTGAGTAGTGACCGACGTCCGTAGGTTACATAACGGGTCCATTATATTATTATGTTTTATGCGATAAACGCACATACTTAGCTACTCTTGGACTCGCGCGCTATAGTGTTATATTATTATATTATACGACTAAGACATCATACAATCCTACCGAAACGTGTCATTGTGCCAACAAACAAATAGGCAATAAAAATCCGATATGAGCAATTGAAGACTAAAAAAAATTGATTTCCGATCATCGGCAATATTATAACATCCCGTTTAACGGCCCTGCCCGCTTTGGTAAGTATTATAATCACCTACCTATCTTTACATAGGTATTATTATTATGTCGTGTATAATATGTTTAGGCATGTTAAATGTGCCGGATTTGGCAGTTTCCGAAACGTGAGACGAATAAAATAATGTCAATTCTGCGTATATTGCACGACAGCAGTGATATACCTATTGCGCCGGTGATGTGTTGATGTTATGTGTGTGCAGGAAAAAACCGATAAAATGTAATTAATACCTACATAATAGACTAATAAAAAATGTTTAAAAACCACTTACTTTTGAGTGCATGACGAGGAACGGCAGTTCGGCGGTTAGCTCGCCGCCCAGTGCGCCCAAGTACAGCTTGACCTTGACCGAATACGATACGATAATACCGAACACGTCTTTGATGTCAGAACTCGATATTCTGCAATCATTTTAACATTACGTGTTACGTTCTTATTTACATATGTACCCATAACGTCTATATATACTTGTATTATACATGGGTAGGTATATATTTAGTTTGGGTATACTTTAATAATGGTGAAAATTATAGATAGTAATAGTAACGCACACGTAACCTATTACGACACAAATCGACACAAGTCGGTGTACGTACCTATACTCTTTTCATTGTGCGTACATAATATAACAAATGTGTGCACACGAAAGAACGCAACGCATTTCACGTAGCCCCCCCCCCCCCCACGAGTACGATTACGGGCCCCTGTTTTGAGAGTTTTATTTTCGCCTATATTAATAGCCAATATGTATTAATAGGTAATGGTATCAATAGGTAAATTGCACATATGATATTAAACGCTACCAAATGATCAATATTATCAGACCTGCCGAGAGTTAGAATTTATTAAAACATCTGCAAGAAATGTCTTTAAAAATATAGCTATTGAGCATTATGTTTTTTTTATTCCCATAGGTATCTATCGTGTTTTAGATATAATCCAAGTAAGTGCGCTGCGAGTGGGGCGTGTGTGCTCATCTCGGTATGAAAAAAATTAGTGACGCGATGTGATGGCTGAAAGGACACACAAGTCTGATTTGTTTGTTTTGGCAGGAGTATTTTCGACAGTATCGATTTGATTTTCAATACTACGAATTTACAACATTTCAATTTTATTAGCTACGGCTTGAAAATCTAATCGGTACAATGTTTTTCGTGGGCTTCCTCAAAATAACATATAAAACTCAAAAATACAAAAGCGCAATTGTTTTTTATAAACATTTTAAGTTAAAATATCTGTGAAAATAAATGATGATTTAAATATTATTTAACTTTAAGCTCTTAGTTAATTATACTTATCTAACCATTTTATAATACACATTTTCAAAATATTTGAATTAATTTTGAGCTATTTTGTGCTACAAACCTAGACGTTAACAACAACATATAAAATAATATTATAATATAAGTATTGTATAATGTTTGAGATTTGGTGTTGGGAAAAATGTGTTACTACGCAGCACTGATAGAAAAATGAATTACTTATGGGCTATAGCAATATAAATATAATCTAATAAAATATCCTTAGAGATATAGGCTGACAGACCGTCTCATTCGGAATCGTTTTTCATTGCACACTATGATTTATCAATGAATTCAAATTTAACACATCCATTATGACCTTTTTAATGCCAAGGCGTACCTATACTATAAAGAAGAGCGACTTTACCGACTTTGTTTGTTTTTCAAAATTGTGTATCCGCTTTTTCTGAAATAATAGATACCTAACCTATCCATCATTTCTGTTGATTTGCTCTCAATCAATATAATATTTATTGTTACCGGGGGTCTTAATTTATTTACTCTTATGATATAAAGTTTACTTAATATTTTAGACAACTGTCTTTTTTTTTTATTACTCTAAAAGTCTATACTTTATAGATATTCAGTGCATGTTACAAATGTACAATTACTGAAGTTATAATTAAATAGTTGATTTAATTCTACCTTGTGAACAAGCACATAGGAAATTATTTCTTGATTAAAATCGAATATTGACAATATATTAAATATAATTTATAAAATGAAACAATAAGTGTACCTATAGTATAATAATTTATAAATAAGTGACTCTAGATAACATTTTTATTTTTTTCTGAAATATTTACAGTTGGAAAATCATTTCTTATATTAATAAAATTTGTAGACGTCCTTGGCTCTTGAGTTGTAACTCTAAATTTGCATAGTCTACTTATCCCTCACACACCACAGATAATAATTATATTTGTGTTCGACATTCTGGGCCACATTCCTCTCCTATTTATTATAATAATACTAACTCAGATAATAGCAATATTAGATATTTTATAATCCATATACATAATATAGTATATAATATATTTTACGTCTATATATAAGTACCTAATCGTATTATATTTACTTCATTTACATCGACGAAGGTATAAAAAATCTCAAATATGACAAATAAACTAAAATTTGTGTAATATATTATTATGATAGAAATAATGTTTTAAATAAGTTGTAACTCTTATTTAAAAAAATAAATTAGCTACATGAAAAATAAACAAACTATGTAAATTAAAAAAAATATATATGCAATTAGTATAATTTTAATTTGTTCTTAATGCTATAGTAATTAACTGTTTTTTGTTAAGGTTAGCTACTAACATTTTTTTTTTATTAAAATATTGTTTGAAGTTTATATTTTAAATTTAAATTTAATGTAAATCAGCAAAAAAAAAGAAAAGACAATGTTTACATTTTTCAATATTGTAATCAGAACTATGGTAAAGGAGAAATAAGGGTATTGTACTATTGTAATGCAGGATGTCTGAGTATTCTATAATAAAAATAAAATCTAAAAATACCTCTGTCCAAAAATGCGAAAATTTCACTTCAATTCAAATGTTAAACTTTTATAAAACAATTCATTGTATTCAAGTTTTTCGAGATATTTTAGATGTTTTATTCATCACAAACAAAATCTATGATTTAATTTAAATTCTTCATATTAAATAAACAATTTATGATACTCTATTATTAATACTAGACTTTAATAATTATGACATACCTGTAATACCTGTAATATATAAAAATGTTTACTTTGTCCAAAATAATATAATACATGTTTAATTTCATATTACATATTTAGGTCTTCAAAGTAAAAATTAAATTAAATTACTAAATTTGTTTAAATATTATTTTATTTCTATATCTGTATGATAGAAATTAAAATAAAATGATGAAGACATTTTTAGGTTATTTGGATTATTATTTTCATAGAAAAATAATTATTATGTTAACATGTATATTATAAATGTTTTTTTTTTTTTTTTTGGTTGCAATTCTTCTGTATTTTTTGTAATACCTGTTTAGAAAAAATGTTGACAAAGTTAAAAAAATGACCAACGTAACTAAGGGCACTATAGATGATAGTTTCAATTTAAAAAGTAGTTTGATAAAACTTTTAGCAGCTCTTACTAAAAAAAGAGTACAAGTCACATCTCACATATACAACTTAAATAAAAGAAAAGAACACATTGTTGTAAATCCAATACATTTATCATTCCACTCGAAATCAAAAACATTTTTTAAATTTATTTTTGGACAGTAGGTAATACTACAAGTCGCAACCTCGAAAATTGGAAGCATTACGTGCAGTAGTATAACAACAGTAAATACGGAGTACTATTAGAAGACATTTAGGAATATTCATAAAGATAATAAATATTGTCATAAACCTAATATATTATAATCATAATTATCATAAATTATATCATAAAACTAACTATATAACACTTTCAAAAAATCAATCAAAACATTTTCAAACAAAAAAAATATTTAATCTTAAGCTTTCTGGTCAAAAATTGAATGTAGTTGGAGCTTTGTAGAAGTTTTAAGTATAAAATGCCAATTACTATTTTATATAAGATATAACTAAAAAAAAAACCAGTTAAACTAATTGATCGATTTCTTTTTTGGCATAATTTATAATTTATAAAGAAAAAAATGTAAGAAAAAGCATTGACATAACCACCAAACAGTTAGATGTACAGTGAAACTTCCATGCAACGAAGTCATGTGGTTAACAAAAAACATGCATTAAATAGAATTTACCGATGATTGACAATGGAGGTAATGGTTCACAAAAATACTTTGTTAAACAGAAAATTTCGTTAGGTGAAAGTTTCACTGTATAAGCATTTATAAGACAAATTTAGATATATTTTTCATACTATAAGTTAGATGTCTTCTTCAGAAAAACTTTACAAATAAAAAAAAAATAGCGAAAATGTTATATTTTTCGAAGTTCAAATAAGTATGAACATATAAGTACAAAGTACCTCGTAATATGTTGTTCTTATACCATTTAAAAAACATAACATCACTTTTTTTGTTATGAACATTTGAAATTAAAAGTTTGAAATTTTAAAAATTCGTCAAAAACATAAACATTTGCAAATTATTTTAATGCTACTTTTTAATTATGTATATCATACATATTTTTATTCATAAAATGTTTACCTAATGTAACACTTTAGGCATGAAATTTGGTTATCAAACATGATATAATAATATAATTTTATCTCAAACAATTTTTGTTTTATACATTATAATTGAAAACATATTTATTGTAGAAACTTGAAACTTTTCTCTATTACTCGAAATGTCACTTTCTAAACACAATTCAATTTTCAAAATATTTAGATTAATTTTAAGTCATTACTTATCCCTCAAGAACCTATTCACAAGTCTCAACGTTCTACGGTTTAACGCGGTGTTGACATATAAATTAATAACAATAATACTTGGTATAATATATTATGATAATTATTAAATAATATACCGATTGATATTGGAGGAAAACAGGAACATATTTTACACCGACCACTCCTAGAGTTTTTTTTACTCTATCGGGTAGTGCGTATAATTAATATGCACGACTTTCTTAAATGTCATAGTCATATTATTATAATACATGTACTACACGTGAAACGTAATACACTTCCTGTAAATAAGGCGAAATTGCAATGCAATAATTGGTATATTAAAAGATGATGTGCTTTTATAGATGCGTAAATTATCAAAAAAAAAAAAAAAACAACAGAAAGTCATACACGAATAACACCATTACTTAATTATTATATAGGTACAAACAGTCCAACAGTTAATGCTGAACGCAGACTTTTGAACATTTTTTTTGTAAATTCATATATTTTATAGGTACCAAAAGTCTAAGAATGTATAGTTTTGTACAGATCGAGCGTACCGTATACAATAATAATATTGGTCGGTTACTATACTATTATTACGCTCCGCGCACGTGTATAATTATTATCGAATCGTCTGGATGCGAGCGGCAGCGGTTTATACGCATATTATACGAAGCCATTGAAACGACCGATTCCACAGTGGCTTTATTTGTCTTGGGAAATTAAAGGATGAATATTAATTTACACCGCTGTTGGCATTGTGTCAGTAAAATAACAAGGCAGTTCATCGGTCGACATCGATAAGTAGATAGGTAGGTCGTATTATATTATACGCGTGTAGGTAGGTACGGAACGGGATGCAGTTATTATGACGCTCGTAAATATAATATATTGTAAAAAGTAAATAACGATAATTTATTGGAATAATATTATATTATACAATAAACACTGTCATCATCACTCATCGACCATCGTAGTAGTGGTACTCACTTATTCGCATTCCACATTTACAACGTCAAAATAATATATTATTATTACGAGCATGGACAATATCTGCGAGGGAATCGTCTCTCTCTCTATATATATATATTATGAAACGTACACAAGTCCGATGGTCACATTATTAATATCATTTAACGTGCGCTACTCAGCTACAGTATTAGGCATAATGTTTACTTACAAGACCGACGAAGCCAACGAATGTTCTTGATTATCGCTGATCTGATCCTCCAGAGCAACGCCGTACCTCCCCTTGACGTTCTCTAAGGTCGGCATCATGGCTATTGTCTTTTGCATAGACGAACCCGGCAATATCGGACATCCTTCCCTGAAAACAGCACACACGCCACATACGCATAAATATAGTACCTATACACGAATGCAATGTACGTCGTAAGTTAATATTATGATAATGTATTTGACGGTGTGACCAAGGAATGGTCTACATAAATTTCGGTTGATGGTTACTTCAGATACTCAGGTGTATTAGCGTAATTATTTAATTAACTATTCACGCGTAGTTAAGTTATTATATAATATATGCGTTTATTTTCGTTTTACATAAATGTATGAGGAGCCGACAAGACAAGTTCGATATTTTTCGACGACGGACTCTATACTATACAAACTTTACCTACCAAAGGACAATACTGTCGGTCTCGTAATAACTCATAACAATCTTTCTGGTTTATCGATAATATTATTTGGACCGATACTTGACATCAGGTAAGGTATGGCCCCATAGAAATGGCGTATTTACTTATTTGATGCCCTAGGTACGTAATATAATCTGTTGCCCAAAAACTTTAAACATTATTTTTACCTTTTTTTTAAGATCATTAAAACAATATTTCAGATTCAAATTAACAACATAATCATACATAAAAAATAGTATAGTATAATGTAGAGCATATATATCGAAACATTTAATTAAACAAAAGAAACGGATGCATTTATATTTTACGATGAGATTTTTGGGAAGCAATATCGTCAATGACCTCACTATAACTAATTGATGTTGACAAGAACAAAATAATACAAAAATACGTAGAGTATATATTAAGTAGATTACGGAGAATATTGAGAATGGCAAAATATTTAATTTTCTTATAGATCTGTTTTGGTGTAGATGAAGACTTTAGAGCATAGTAACGCTTTACAATACATTACCACTAGACACGCAAAAGCCAGAGCAAAACTCAACGTAATAGTCGAAATCGTACGGACTGCCGTCGAAGTAAAAATAGAGGTTATGTTGACGACTGACGGCTGACACTGACAGGGTTTTTTTGAATTTCCCATAAAATCATTTTCTATCGTCTACATCACAAATAAAGTCGTCGCTGCAACCAACCGCTATCTTGTCTCATGAATAACGAAACTTTATTTCCGAAATTCTACGTGTTTGGTCGAGTATTTACTATTTTTCATATAATAATTGAAAGCTAAAGATAGGCAATAGGCACAAATAAAGTAAAATGTAACACTTTTTCAAATAAAAACTTGATGCCCCAATTTGGTGTGAGAGGACACGGGGACTGCAGTTAATTGTACGTCGGGGCATTTGAAAGTCACCACCATTTTGGACGAAATCAATAACGTGCTCATAGAATAAAGTCCATGTCCAGCGATAACAACAAATATGTCGATCTTATGAGCACCGCGAAGCGCTTGATGTAGTGACGTGAATCATGGCGATAAGGAGAGAGCATCCTGACTCGCGGCGTGTCTAAGAAGAGTACAGAGCCTCAGAGATGATTAATTCTTCATCCCAGCTTATAGTACTTGTGTGGGTAACTGACTTTGTAACGGCCGCAAGGGTTTCCGTTTTCTGCCAAAATGACCCTCGCCTGTTATCCCCATGACCCGTTTTCCGCCAGAGGTTATGTTCCGATTTCCACCAAAAAAATTAATTATTTGTTCATATTTTTTGAGAACTCCTGAGCCTAAGCCCATCAAATATAGTGAGGATTACGCCTCATCTTCTACACAAGTATTGATTTTTGAATATGTTTACTTAATTTCTTATTCATATTAAATTAATTATATTTCATGGAGTTTTTGGTTGATTCACACTTGATAGTTCGCAAAATACACTGCAGATCATGCTTATAAAATGTATACCTACACATGCTGGTTACAACTACATCTGAAAACGGCATTACTCGGTGGAGGCCCCAGGAAAAACGGTGCGCTGCTAAAATATTTACGAAAAAAAAAATTATGTACTAGTCAAATTTTAAGAATATGTTCAAAAATACATTCAT
This sequence comes from Myzus persicae, assembly GCF_001856785.1. Classification (NCBI taxonomy): domain Eukaryota; kingdom Metazoa; phylum Arthropoda; class Insecta; order Hemiptera; family Aphididae; genus Myzus; species Myzus persicae. Next base: position 449,383 of record NW_019102620.1, on the reverse strand, counting down.
GGGCATTCAACTAGGTTTGAGTGGAAAACGGTTATGGTGATAACGGGCGAGGGTCATTTTGGTGGAAAACGAATACGGCCCAGTCGCATCGCTGCTTACCCGAGTACATTCCTAGTCCAGTATACAGTAAATAATACTTCTCAGATAGAATACGTTTTGTGTATTTTGGCCTAACAATTACAAACACTCGAAAACAATATTCTAATGAGTTCTTAAATTTACGATAATTAGTTTTAAATTATTAACATTGTGTTCGAATTTACTTTCTAGTTTATTCAAACCATTTAATGTCATAATCCCATAAAGTTTTACTTCTAAAATCTAAAATTAATGCATATTTTAAAAACAACAACCGATCAGCATTCTTATTTAACATCATCGATATCAGACTTCAGTTAACTTTGTGAGAGTTGTGTGGGGTGCACTATTATCTATTGTGTTGAATTTAGTTTAGTATATAAATATTTTATTTTTTGCCGTGTTTCCATCAAATTTTTAATATGAACAAATGTCTTTTATAAAAATTGAGTGCGGTGTGACAAAAAAACCAACTTAATGCAAATCGCTCAAGAATCACAAACAATTTGTAATATGTTTAGAAAACAGACAAAACTTGAACCAGTAAGCTTGCTATAGCAAGCAATACAAATAACACGTAATTACAACTTAAAATAATAATTATTTATAGAGCTTTCATTTGTATGTAGGTACAATTGTTTTTATAAAATATCTGCCACTTTAAATTTTCGAATGATGTTGTTACCTGGTTAATAAAGATGGTTATGATTAGAGTAAAAAATATTTAAACGTGAGGTAGGGATGGTAATTTGATTAAAATGTTAAAAGATATGTACATTTGAGCATGGCGATCGGCTTTTTTTTCAAGTTAACCATTTGGACTGGTCAAAACTTTTGTCCCACCGCCTCTATTTAAAACCGGAATGATTATGCCACTGGTTTTTATATTGCAGTTCAATTTTGTTTTAGCGATGTTGGTTTTTGTCAGTTTGCGTTAGTATTTTTAAAATATTTAATTTTTGCACTTCATCCTTAGTATGTTTTTCAAGTGGTACCTGTACCTAGGTAAGTATACCGCATACCACTTTATTTGACAGTGACATATTGTGTTGTGTTGAGAACGCAACAGCATTATTTCCATCATAATATACTAATACACTTAAGTTACATAATTTTATATATTATCATGTAGGTATTAATCATTGTATACATAGGTACCATATGCATAATAATATGATGATCGTTGTGTACATAACAACATTTTGAGTAAGAAATCTTAAATGTATACACTGTGCAGTTTAATTAATACTCTCAGAAGTTAAAAAAAATTTATGATTTCAAACATAAATTATAGTATCAGTATATTCTTATGAATGATGTATAATAATGTTTTTAATCATGAACGTATTTGATTGTTGTACGCAGTGCTCATAGAATTCACTTAATTTTTTACACTTTAAATGAAAACCACAAATGATTTGATTATAATATTTGAGAAAATTAGGACGTCATTAAACCAACAACAATGATGAAAAACTCATGTACTACGATACGATGATTATTCTTTATACTGATTCATTAATTGGTTCAGAGAATTTATGATGGTCCATATTATGCATGATACAACGTTTATAAGCTCTTCATTAAATATTTCGACTGCATATATAATAAAAACTATTTATTACATGTCGACAGTTCAGAAGTCAATTGTATCATACATTCATGTAGCTCTAAAGGTTTTTTTGCCTATGTACCTTATTATAATACACACACATTATAATATACTTATATGGATTGTTATGCTTATATGTTATAAATTGATACGCACACATATCGTAATAACGGCCTTATCACTCCGAAGGTCATTACGTCAGTACACCACATGATTCGTATTTCGTGCAGAGCCTGGCTGCATCACGGCCCACGGGTACACAAAATATAAATTTATTTTATGAATTTTAAAGTTAAATCAGCTGCCGAGGATTGCGAAGTCCATTGTAATATTTGAGTCCGCAGCAGTTCACACACTTGTTACCTTAGTTAATACACCATAATATTATTAATAATATGTACCATCTACTTCAGGGCTGTATTTACAATTTTTGAGCCCGGGGTTAACCATATTTTTAAGTCCCCTCCCCTTCCCCCTCCAAAACATAAATCCACTTTTTTGATTTTTCTTAACATATTTTTAGTTATAATTATTTATGGTTATGTCATGGTTGTCTATCTACAACAGTGGTTACGTTAAAATAATATTAATTATATTCCATATTTCTATGCTAGCACTTATCAGTTATCGTTGATTGACAAATGACACTATCGAATTATGGCGGTATCATAGTACAAATTCTTTCCTAAAAAAAAAATATTTTTTGATACAATATTACATTGAGTTACAGCAGTGCCCAGCCGCCCCCTAAATATATCAATATTTGGAAGCCCGGGCAAATGGTTCCGATTGCCCCCCCCCCTCAATACGGCCCTGATCTTCCTATATATATATATAATGATAGACACTGACGGTAGTCATATCGTCATACACAGATAGGTAAGAAGGCAATACATACTAGATGTACATGTTGTTACTGTGGATATATCCGGCCTTTTTTATTTAAAATAATTATTTATTTTAGTGTCACACATTCGCGAAAGGGAAAAAAATGAGAACATTGAAGAACGACCTAAAATTTAAAACAACATACAATAGAGGTGCAATAAAATAACTTTTGATATAGGTACTTAAAATACACCCACAATACTGCAGTTTCGTTTCTAACAAATATTATTCACTTAGGTACCTACCTAGGATATCTACTGCCATGTTTTTATTTTTATAACGTTGCGCTGCACGTTCGTGCGTCTGCGGAAATATGTGTTTTTTGTTTGCCATGAGTATATACAATAATAATATTATCGCCGGAAGAGTTTATGCCGTCACTCCTCCTCTCCCCTCCCCCACTGACTAACGACATCCATGTCGACTTGCAGCACACGCCTCGGCACCGAAGCGCGTACGCATCGTCAGAATCATACGGTTTCTGTTCGAAAACGTTTCGCCATCCGCAAATAATGTATAATATACATGAACAGCTAGATCCAGATGAATGCCCAAGTTATACAGGACGATTCTTTTCACAGTAAACACCGTCAGTGGGTATTTCAAAAAGTGTTGTGGTTTCTGAATTCGTTAATTTTTTCCACATAATTTTGATTGATAAAATGTTTAAATACGTTATAAATATTTAAGTTTCAGAGAGCAGTGTAGAGGTTTAACATAATAATAATGTATTAGTAGGTCGGAGGTACCACACTATGGCACTCCACTCTTCACCTCTCATCGATACTCTAAATAGGTAATATTATATTGAACTACTGTCGTTTCAAATTCGATTAAGGATTCCAAGTGTAGCGATGAACGTATATTGTTATATAATGATGTGTTTTTTTGTGCCTGTCAGCACAAAACTTCACTCAGTAAAAAAATGCTGCAATCTTCAACTTTGAGAGTGGTTTCTGGTAGAAAATTGGATCTAATTGGTACTATTATAGGGGTCAATGGTGGGCAGTGCGGGTACTGCTCGGCTGTACAGAAGGTGTCGAGTGGGTCACTGTAATGGATGTGTTGAATTCGAATTCAATTATATAATATCATTGTATACGAAAAACGATTCTGAGCGAAGACAGACCGTCAGCCTACGTTACTAAGTAGGTAGGAATATTGTATGTTATTATTCCTATTAAACTATTAAAGTAATTTATTTTACCATTAGTAATAGAGTTGGTTGAATTATTTTTTTCCGAGAACATTGCACTTGAAAATTTCATAATGTGTAGAAAATATTTCTAGCGTTTCAAGTACCTATCCGCGAATAATATTTTTAAGTTACATCCAGATAATTAAAATTTCTAATTCCGTCTAAATTTTTTAAATTGAAACTTCTTATAAAACGTTATGCATATATTTTTTTAGACATTTTGGTTACAGTAAGTATGAACTACTTATGAAAACCTTATTCTAAATTTACTATCTTAAACTAAAAATTGAACATTTTAATTTTAACTGCAAGATATTTGCAATTTGTAATTTAAAAAATATTGAGGATTTTAAACGTTTTCCCAATATGTGAGTATATTATTATTTGGTATTCACAATTAAAATGTGAAAAAAATGTTTTATGACTTTTATAATGTGCACCAAAATATATGTAAAATAATAAAAAAAAACCAGATGAGGATGTCTCCGAAATATTGTTCTCTATAAATCTCATTATCGACATTCTGCTCTAAAATCACTTTTTAAATAAGTAATGATGTTTTGTTCGTTGAGAGTTGACATGTCTTTATCGTTGATAATGATCGTCCTCTTATTATAACAAAGTAATATTATATAAATAAATAAGAATACTGTGATCATTATTATGTAATAAATCATGTATGTAATTAGTTATTGACAGTTTTGTAAAAAATACTTTTAGAATTGTATTTAAATACAGATACAAATAATATACCCATTTAGATAGTATTCAAGAACAAATACAAGACTTGGAATGTATTTAAATACTTTTTAATTTTACAAGTAGGTGAGAAAATTAATTTTATACTCATTACGAATTTCAAATTGTAATAGCGCACATTTAAGTGTCATTAGAACGTTGCATACCTACTTTATTCTGTACTGAAGAACGAATAATAAAAAAAAAAAAATGTGTTGTATTTTGATTCTGAAATACTTTAATATTAATGAAACAATACATCATTGTTTATAGAACATAAAACAAATAAATATTTTGATTTTAATTATTAATGTAATAGTGTAATGTTTATCAAAAAATCAATCTGAATAATGATGAATATTTTTTTGTAACTTTGAAAAGTATTTGATTTTGTCTAAGACAGTATTAAAAAACTATTAAAATGTATGAAAGTATTAAAATACATTTTGCGCTAGCCTCTAATACAGAAACATATATATTACTTATGGCAATATAATATATAAATATAATACATATAATATATCCTATTATTAAAAATAAATATTCACTATAATATGAATAATATAATATTATTATAACATGTTTTTCGGACAGTGGCCCACGTTTTGGTTGTCAATGTGTTGACGACGATATGTTTAATATAGGTACCTTATATATAGTCATATAGTCATACTGGTTATAAGGATCTGATTTATTTTAGACGACAGATGTGTCCTGTGAGCGGATAAACAAATATGCGTTCGAATATCGAATTTTCGCTCTTACATATTTACATTTCGCACGGTCCATGTCGACGACCCTTTTCAATATCCTGTTGTTATTATTATGATTGAGAGGTATCTATACTACAGAGTAGGTATATCTACTGCACTTACACCCCCTGCACATATACATGGATCAGTGGATTGTAGAGGGTTTGACCAAGTTGGATGACCATCTTTTCACTTGAAATTTAAACCCTTTTATATCAATTGAGATTTATTATCTCAATTGTGTGATTGAAAAATAAGAAGGAAGATTTTTTGATCTGAAACATCTAATGCGGTGGATAAGACCAGTTAATGGCGCACATCACGCGCAAAACATCTAAAATATACGTTTAAAATAAAGAAACCTTTTTTTTTTTTTAAAAATCTCAATATTTTATTTTTGTTTATGCCATATTTATTTCCTTTGATAAAACATCCTTTCAATTTTTCATGCATATTTTGTGTACAAAATGAGCCTGCCCGGCGTGTCTCGACGGCTCCCTTTTTTGTTATTACAATAACAATTATTGAATTTTAAGGCCATTTACAGTGAATTAACAACAAAGATAAGTTATAAAAACATATAGCATCAAATTTAACACAAAAATATTACTTTAAATAAATAAGCATTTAATCAGTGAATGAATATAGCATTTATTCAACGTGTTTTGCAATGGGTTGGAATCAGAGTTTCCCTAAAATATGTCTTTTTTACTCTTGATGAGGACGAATAGAAAAATAAGAACTTTTAAAAGCATGTATGTATTAATATATTTACATACATATAACATGTAGATATATATTTTTTTAAATTGTAATAATTACGATCAATACATTTTTTTGTATTATAAATATAAATTTTGCTATTAAATTTGACATTCCGGTAACCGGTTGGTTTAGGAAGTTAGGTCATAAACTTATAAGTTATAAACAATCTTTATTAATTTCATGATCGGTGCTAAAACGTGAATTGCACCGTTACTGACTATAGACCCTAAATCTTTTTCGACCGACCATGTAGTATGTGGGTGTGTCGGGAAATCCCCGAGACGAATAATTAGCTCCGAAGTCGAAGTCGAAGAAAATTATAATTATAATTATGAATATGATTATTTTTTTAGTATTCGAAATGTATGTTTTGTTGTATATTTATATATCTACATGGTTGTATATAATTTCCTATGATTTATAGTTAAATTATTTTATGATATTAAACATATAGACGGGAGCCCACTGCTTTGGTTTTATTTTAAAGTAAGATTTAACAAAAATGATTTAGCTCTCATAAAAAGTATAACTTCACTCAATCTAGTCTTAAAATATGTTCTTCTTTCGCTTATTAATAGTTTGGATATTATTGATAAATTCATTGTATATATTAAAATATTTTTTTTTATGCATATTTTAGCATATTTTAACAAAACGAAATGCATATTTTACTATTTACAAGTCAAGTAGCCCTCTACTTAAAACTAATTCATTGTTACTGGTTCGAAGTTAATTTTTTATACATTGAAATTCTCAGAGACAGTATTCTACTTCAGAATGTGAAATTAAAAATGTACGTTGCAATTAAAAAACATAAGAAACTAAAAAAAAATTAAAACAACAAAAACAGCGGGGACTATAACTTTTTTACAACAACATTTATTTCGTAATGAATTCAAATTATGAGCAAAATACAAAAATATTTCCAAAATTGTAAACATTTTTCAATAAATGAGTGTTTCTCCTTTCAGCAGAATCACTCTGTATAAATGTATAATATTGAATATTCGTTTCCAGCTGGATCGCTACAATACATACACAATTATAGCGCGAGCGAGTGTATTATATTCCATCCAAACGGAACGGATTTTGATGGTCGTTATAGGAATTGACAATTATTATTATGATTTATCGGTAACACAATATTGAAATACTGAATAGGTTTAGGTGTACAATAATAGAACATTGCGTATTGTGGAATGACACTTCACTGGCGCTTTACCGATACTATTCATCGAGCAATTCGACGCGCAAATTGTGTGAAAATTCACCTATAGGGTAAGTATTGGTCATAAACTGCACAATTATTATGCTATACGATGACGTAGACATGTATTAATTATGTAGCACCGACTGTTGCTTCAATGCGATTGTTGTGCTGCAATATCTTGATTAAGTTTGTTTTTGTTATTATTGATTAGTGATTATTCCGATTAGGTACCTAATATACCGTTGAAATTATTTATACCGACATAATCAAGCTATTTTATATCCATTTAAATCGTTGTAAGGTTAGGCTAGACAAATTTTTAATACATAATTATAAATTAGTTTTAATTAGTACAATATCATTATGTAATTGATAATCAGTAATTTATAATTAATTTATCAAACTACAAACATATAATTATACCTACATTTTTTTAATTTTATAATCTTATAGATCTTACGATAAATTAGTTTTAATTAATACAATATTATTATGTAGTTTATGAACAGTAATTTATACTTAATTAATTAAACTACAAACATATTATTATATCTACATTTTTTTAAATTTTATAATCTTATTATAAATACATAGTTTTCAAGTGCCTATATATTATACCAAAATTAAACTTTTTAACCACCGAAGGGCTACGACTGAATATTATATTCACGTATGATATATCGTACCAAAATATATTATTTTGCTGCATTAGAATGCATTATGATTTATGTTTATTGTATATTGTTGTATTTATAACTGATTTTAAAATCTATACGCATTTTATTGTATCAACATAATATTATTTTATATTGTACTTGGTGCAAATGTATAGTAAATAAATATTATACGCAGTAAGTCTATAACCGACGATGTTTAATAAATGCTTTGTCGACAAATAAAAACAATAAAAACAATTACATTAAAGAATATATTGGTATTTTAAAAATGTCAATAAAAATCTATTAAATTATTATAACTCGACGAGTTGTGGATATAATAAAGACTATTGCAGAAAGGCCGGTGCTTTTATTATTTTTCAAATAACCCTCCCCGCCGTGTGCTTGGATTACCAACATATGCCATCCTTTTCAACATTTAAGCCTTAAGAGTTAAGGGTTTAGTTTCAAAGCTGATGTGACTACACAATTCGTTATTCGACTTCACGCTATTCTGAAAGAATAAGGTTTTATAGTCTTAATATACGAATTTTCGTAGGCCGATCAATTATTGTTCCATAAAATAAGAAAAAAATACGAACTTATTAACTTGACGCACATTATGATATGGCAGGTATACTTATATACTTATAATACAATACATTATGCGTGACTAAACGAGTGAGTACCTACATGGCTATATGTTCAAATTAGCCAGCATCATATCTTATTAACTATATCCACATGACCACATTCCACAACATATAAGGAATAAATAAAATAAATTCGAGTAATATCACTAATGGACACGTCTTATAATGTCATTTGAAGTCTATTTTGAAAGATTGATTTTTAATGTATAAAATAATAGTCAATTTTCATTGAAACGGTGTGAGGGTAGTTTTTTATATAAAAATGATTAATGCAAATGTTGTTTTCTTAAAATAATCAGTTTTTTGTGTACCAAATAGAGTTTGTAATACCTAATATAATATGACGTTAATCAGATAAAATAATAAAATAAAATACATTTTTTTATAATGGCATAATTATATATGATGTCATGTTTCATTTTTATCGACAATTTTTAACAAAATGTTTTTTTTTTCATTAAACTTTTATTACATAAGTAATAGTTAGTTGAGTTCAATCAAGTATTAAAATTACTGACTTCATGTTTATACAATGTGATCGTTCAAACGTATTTTGTTCATATTATTTAATTTTTATCATCAACATTGTTATTTTTTTTTTTTTTGTGATTTTATCAGTAAACTTGAAGTAAGACATGGAACTGTTACAATTTGTAGAGAAATATTCTTATTGGCATGATAACTGATAAAGGCTGGAATTCAAATTAAAAGTTTATAGACATATTTTCAACGAGAGGCAACAAGACACCTTCTCATAAAAATATATTGCACCTAGTACCTACGTGTGGACTACTATGTAGCTATAGTTGAGAGAACATTATTGTCATTATTTCTGTCATCACCTATACCTTAAAATACATATTTTTAATTATCTTTGCTTAGATTTAGGTACCTATAGTAATAAAAATATAACAATAATCAATAATAAGATTATTATATTAATTGACTCATGTACTGTCGACGTATAAAACATAAAACACAAAACGGTATTATTCATAATATTTTAACTAAACAATAGCAAATACGGCTCTCTTCGTGATAAGCTGCAGGTCATTGCTCCAATGCTGGTCATACATTATGATGGACACGCATTGACCGCGGTATATCTTTAATATTACCTATATTATCGAGATAAAAGTATAAAACCATAGGCAACTTTTTTACTGTTGTCGTGTTTAAATTGTTCTTTATTATAATATAATATAGACCGAATAAGTGGTGTCATCATAAACGTTGTCCATAAATCGCAACGTATACGCTGCAACGGAAATTATATACATTTTTTTATTGTCGATTGGACGTATTGGTCTAAAGTGGCCGATAAAAAGAAAAAAAATAGAGAAGAATTTCTCTCTAAATCCCAAATGTTTGCCCCTACAAAATAAATATTATTTATTTTTGTGTTCGGAAACATAAAATATATGAAATAAAAATGACTCGATGTGGAAATCGAAAGAATTATGTTCTGTGGTCAGTGATATAATATACGAACGTCACAATGCCACATTGCAAGATATAATACACAGTTATACAATTATAAACAATAATATATATATTATAATATATAGTTGTAACTATTGAGATACGAATAACGTCTTACTTAAGACAGTGGCTCTTATTTGTGATTTATGTGACAACAGCTATAAAGGACGGGGAAAAATAGCAGTCAAGCAGTCTGTCTTTAAAATAAAATACATACGATACCTAATATAGAATATTTTAATTTATGATTTAGTAATAATATTATGTTTATACATGGCTTTTATTTTATTTTATGTTTTTGTAAATAAAAATGATGTTATTTTTCTTGTTCATATTATATGTATAACCCTTATAGCCAAGGAGCGTACTAAACTGTGTTATAAATTATAATACTTTATTAAACATTCATCGATAAATATGCGTTCGGAAATATAATATACTTGTATAACGGGTCGCATAGACAATCACTACACGTTTTTATGAATCAATAGTGAACTAATGATCCTTTTAACATGATTGATTTATTAGATTTCTGTGAACCCCTAAATTAATTTTTTTTCCATGCAACTCGGCAATATTCCTATATTAATGATATCAGTTTACTCACTGAGTTTCGACGGCAGCTATAGTGGTCCTGCACTGTCCGTTTTGGAATATGACTATGTCCACGATCTGTTGCATAAGCACTTTGATTTTTTTCACCATTTTGTTGCTGCTGTTTCGTATACATAGTGTCACTTGAACGTTTTCGCCATGCGTGTAAACCTGAATTAGAACACAACAAATATATAAATATATAATTATTATTATTATTGTTGTTGGATTATGTCTTACACTCGAACGCGGTTCAACGAACCTAATAATCCTGTATCATAATTTTATATTTAAAATAAGTAGGTACCTACTGATAACAAACTCATATGTACCTATCTGATATTATTGTTTTTTTTTTTAAATGAGCAAAAGAGTCAGACGCTTATGCAGCCAATTATATTATACAGTACGAGATATAATGTTAAGACAATGGTTGTTTATTTTAAACCGACCCATAAGCATAGAATGAACCCCCTCCCCCCCAAGGTGTTTTGTTTAGCATCCACCATAAATTACTTTTTAATGGTTTTTTTGAATATAATATCTTGTGTACCCAAAACATTACAGAATATATAACCAGACACAGAAAAACTTAACGAAAAAATCCGAAATCAAGGTTTTTAAATATTCAGTGGCAACCTATTGGAACGTGCCAGACCTTTTTTTTTAATAAGCTACATATTTTGCCATTTGGTATTGTGGAACCCGGCAGTGTACGTTTAAGCTATCGGTTACAAAAATATAAATAAGGTTTTGATTTTTAGGTTAAAAAAAAGTTGAAAATTTATTTTATTCCTAAAAAAAAAAATCAATAATAAACATCAAAATGTGCTTTTGATGATGGGGAATTTTAAACAAAAAGATATACTTGTGCCTTTGACATTTTTTTACAAACTAATAATACACAATCATAATATTTATAAAAATAGAATTGACAATTATTCAAGCATTTTTTTATTCTATTTCTGCCTAAATGATAGGCAAGACATGTACCTATAAAGGTAGGTCTCAACACTCAACGTTTAAGATGACAGTTGTAATAGAAAATTAAAATAATAAATGCCTAATATTTTAAAGAAGTTTGCATAACATTTCCTAACCCCTGAAATATTAAAATAAAACGTTTTCTCGTAAACTCAGTGTATTGAACGAATCATCCTATTTTGTAATCTTATAAAGCTATACGTATCTCAATATGCTGCTAGTAATGATGATAATATGTAGAGCTAGGATATTGGTGATTTTTTCATTTTTTTTTTGTAAGTGCTTTTTAGTTCTAACCAAAAACTAAATTTGTTTCGTCTTGCAACAGTTTAGAATGTATAATTTTTATTTTGCATTGTTTTTGGATTTTTAAGCTAATTTTTACAAATATTACGTTCATTTTTGAACTTATAGCGACAAAATAAAATAATATTATCGCTGTTATACCCGTTTTCGATGAAACTATTGTCGCCTATCGGTGAATCGAGAAAATTGAAACTATATTAATAAAATAATATTTTAATGTATTTGCTTAATTTACTTCTTAAAACGAATGTTACCTTTTTTTGTACTATACAAAATGAATAAATAATAATTAATACTTCATAATAATATTTATTTTAAAATTAAATTTTTTTCACTCATTTAAGTACATTTTTTGGACATTTTTTAAGTTCATTCTTTAGAGTTTTCAGATAATTTTTGCATTTTTTTTAGTGCATTTATGTGTAGTTCGTAAGTCATTAAAATCCTAGTTCTAATCATATGTCACAACCTGAGAACCCTAAATGTAAGCTATACAACGACGAAGACGACGATATCTAATACGACAGCAGCAACAACAACAACAACAACAACAACAACAACAACAACAACAACGACGACGACGACGACAGCAACAATAACACACCTCTGCCTATAGGTCATCATCGTAATTAATAATAATCATTATGGTACCTGAGCTCGCACAATATGAACCAATTATTAGCCGACGTTAACAGCTATATTTTGTTCTAGCAGTTTTCTCCTGCGCCTATAGGAGGTGTACCTATAACAATCTAACTTGGCGCGAATATCATAATAATAATAATAATAATAATAATAATAATAATATGTCTTATTGTTTTTACCGTACGGACGCAGTATAATTATTATGCTCAATGCAACATTTTAATGACGCAGTGTGCGCGCGCGTGATACGCATTGCTCTAAACATTATTATTAGTATTATATTGTTATTATTGTTAGGTTTATTCCGTGTGCTCGCATTTTATCACCTACCTACACACGTTTGTGCCACCGTTCTCGGTATAAACACAACTGCTGCAGCGCCTATACGGCTATCGGGCCACGCGTATTTCTAAAGAATGGGTAGAATGTGACGGCCGTGAACGTGCTCAGTGTGAAATCTCCACGTTATGGTGTGTACAGAGTGATTCCCCAAGCGTTCTCACCCCCCCCCCCCCCCCGCTAACTTGAAACATTTGAGTCGATTTGACAATGCCTTCACTTATAAACACCACAATATTTTAAAATACTATTCGACGTTGGTATTTACGTATTACCATTTCTGCGGTGATAAGATTTATTATTTTTTTTTCAACCTGACTAAGGAATAATAAGGATATGAGTTCCTATAGTAATGGTTTTACCTAAAGTACATGTAATATCTAAAGTCAAGTGCGTATTAATTGTACACCTGTAAGTACTCATAACATTTTTACAAATTATACATTTTGAATAAATTAAAACTTATCACTAATTAGCGATAAATACAATAAATAATTTTAAATCAACCATCATTTCTAATAATATAAACCTATATTATCAAGAACTATTGTATAATTTGTTCTTAGTACATACCTACTTTCGGTTTCATCACACAGACACTACTCGTCTGTATTTTGATTGATACGCATCAACACATTTTCTAAAACCATCATCTCCTTAAAAATGTATAATATGAAAAAATGGATCTCATTTGAAAAATGAGCGGCAACGCGGCACGAGACGACGGTAAAAAATAAAATCATATTCTGACCGGAATAATAAATACAGCATAATATATTTACTGCAATCGATAAGTGCTATGCAAATATTGTCGGTTCGTTTAGTTATTCCTTCATAACAGTAATGTTAATTAAAAGCGGGTTTTTATAAGCTCATAGATTATTAATAATAAATATATTATAATAAATCGATTATTCAATAACATTATTAATTATAATTTAAAAGGTATGTATTATATAATATTTTTGTCCTGACGTATCTCTCCACTCCACTCATTTGACTTATTTAATTTACTATCTTAATATGGCTAAAACGGTACGTAATATTCAGTATATGGAATAAGATACAATGACAATTCGCCGTTCATTGAAACAACGTTTTTTTCTGGAGGAATTTTACTCATTATCAGTGAATGGATTTTATTGTACAACAAAAACCAAAATGTGTACTTAATTCTTATTGAAATATGTGAAAAAAAATCAAAATATTTAAAGTTTCATTGTGATGGATGACAACTGTATAAATAAGAATAAATAATAATTATTAACAAGCTAAAACAAACGAGAAAAATTCTATCGCTCTACATTAAATAACAATGGGAAACTATATTATATTCTCTAAGATTTGAAAAATTAAAATGACAACGATTTAGTCGTAGAATATTTTTGTATTGGCACTCGAACATTTCAAATTCACCGAAGTCGTCGGGCCATACTTACTTCATCTCAACTGTATCAAAAGATGTACGCTTAAATTCTCAAATTGTTGTAATATTTTTTCACGGAATGTGCAACATATAACTTATCAATCGATTTTAAAACTATTCATTTAAGAAATTATTTTAAGTAAGTACTCCAATGTAGCCTTATTATTTATGATCTTGGCGTACGAAACATGTGCTTGGCCAAAAACGATACGATGTCGACGGATAAAGAAAAAAACAATAATTATAACGATGTCGATGTCACATGGATCGACACACGAGTTGACGACGGTAAACTGAAGCGGAATGTACGACTGCGATGTTAAATGATCGTCGAATGATATTTAGTTTAGATGACGCCTACAACAGCCGTATCGTCAACGTGATATAAACGTTTATTTTTACTTAATAAGACAGTGAACTCTTTTTTTACTCTATATACACTAATGTAAAAAAAATTCTAAAATTCTATGATGTTTCTGATGTCCAAATATTTCCAAAATATTTTTAAAAAATGTATATCCACCTAAATATGTAAAAAAAAATATGTGTGATAAAAATGGAATAATTTAATTTAGAAATGTATTGGATTTATGAAATGTATGAAATTAATTACATCTGATTAAATGCCTAATGTTAATATTTATTGACAAGTTGTAATTACAATAAAATCCATTCTCTGCTTACAATTTAAAGGTTCCTCATTTACTGCCTACCTATTAGTTCAAAATTATGCATCTTACAATTTTCTAAAAAATATTCTGTTTTGGAATATTAAATTGAAATGTTATGTTGTAATACAAAAAATGAGAAAGGATATAAATTCATCATGAAGACGATATAAAAAGATAAGACAAATACATTGTATTCAGAAACCATTAGGAATTAAAAATATATTTTAAAAAACATCAACACTTTTAAGTATAAAGAGTGTTGACTCTTAAAACAATCACCGAGTTAGTTAGTTGTACTCATAGAGTCCTATATCATGTATGAAATAAAAAAATATACAATTTCAGTTATCGTTTTGCGTTCATTGTGAATTGTGATAAATCGATTTCATAGTGTTACGGTCGTGTGCCATTATTATCTTTAGTTTAGTTTTTAACTATTTCGTTGAAAATAAAATGTTACTGATTTACTGTGTTCCTTTTGCTGTAATTCAGAAATAAACAATCGTAGACTTGAAATTTGTACTAAATATTTATATTAGTATTTTCTTAAACATGATACAATTTTAAAACATTTCGAAACTTTTTGAGCTTTTTATAGATTTTTATAGTTTTGACTTTATTTTCAGTTTGTTTAAATTTATGTTGATAAAAAAAGATTTTTTGTAAAATGCTTAAATATGCAATAGAAGATTCCTCAAAAGTAGCTCCACAGCAGTAAAAATATAACTCAAATCCAGTCACAATTTTTTTATAATCTTCTGAAGTTTAAGCTAAACGAAATTCTTAAAAATCACAAATATTCACAAATTGATATGCACCTTGTTGCAAAAATAAAAATACATAATATCTGCAACTTTCAAATTTAAAAAATGTCGAGAACTTAAAACTGTTTTCTATTACATATATTATTATTTTCTATTCTCGCAGAGTTAAATTTTCAAAAATTAAGTCCAACTGTAATATATACCGTGAACTTTGATTAACAAAATAACAGTAATACATAATATAAATGTAATATTAAGTGCATAAACAACTAGGTATCGTTAGAAATAGATGCTGGATACATCTTTCCCTCAGAATTGTTTTTTTCGTATACAACGTTCATGATTATATTCATTGAATTAAAATTTAACATATCAATAATAACAATGACGAGTTACACTAGAAACCTATATATACTATACGGCCAAACGAGATCCTCGGTTTTTATTTTATTGGCGTGTACCAATAGAAATATAATATCCGAAAAAATAATATTAAACATGATTATCTCATAGTGGATGCCACGAAGGCAGCACAACTGCCAAGGGACAACTCATAGGTAGGTATTTTTTATTTTTCATACAACTAGAAGAAACATATTTTCATACTATGCTATGTCTGAAGATGTAATATTTCATATAATATTCTCTAAAATCACATTAAACAAAGAGGTGGAGGATCTAACCTCCCCCACGTTACCCCTTGCATTCAACAGACCACGGACATATGTAATTTGCCCCAAAACCAGGTCAAAAAAAAAAATATACGTAATTTTCACTACATTTAAAAATTAATTTGGGTAATTGGCACCACTTTTTAAGGTTGTTATTGGCGCCGCATATAAAACTAAATAAAAGGGCATTATGTAAATTCACCTCATTAAAATTGTAATTTGAGATACTTTGCAATGATGTATATCGTAGACGTCACAATTTCGGGGCAAATATAAATACCTGAATTATAGCCGTAACGAAAATTCAAACATACGATTGAAATCAGCAGATTTGAGTATAATATAAGCGTCTATCAGCGTCTATACCCCCCCCCCCCCGGTAAGCCACCACTGACTGCAGATCATAATATGCGTACCTCAAAACATTATATTAGTATAATATGGTGTTATATCTCGGTGTCCCGTGTACTTGTACGCGAGGCTGTCATCGTCTGAGCGCATAATCGGGTAGCGTTATTATATTGTAATGATCAGACGGCGTTTGATACCTGTTTGTCGAGTACAGCCTCCAATTCCAGTTGCCCGGGACTGAACATGAAGTCTTTGCGGACGATGGTGCAAGGGTGTCTGCTCAAGGGACGCATGACCGGAGCGAACTGGATTTTGCGGATGCGCATCGCCACGAAACTCCTAGAGTGGAAGATACACGTAAAAAACAATGAAAATAGAGAAACAAACCGCAATAACTACAGTTTCTCTCCGACACGTTCCGACCTCATTTCAATCGGCGAAGGTCGCTAACGAAAAAAAAACAGTCGCGTATCAAAATATAATATATTATGTATAATATCATTATTATCTTGCACCGACGTGTTTTCCGTAGACGTTTATTTTACACTCCGGGTATGAGGTATATCATCATTATCATTGTTGTTTACGACTGTGGTACCAAATCTCTGCGTTCTGGTTATGTACCTACCTATATCTATACATACGTCATTTATTTGCGCATATATAACCTCCACAATCTTGGTGCGGTGTTGGCGTGCAGTTATAGTTGTTGGTGTCGACAGTATTTTTTTTTCTATTTTTCTACGTTTATCTGCGGTACAATAGGAAATACTTTTCAGGTTGACGGTGTGTAGGTACCTACTACGTGAGTGCAACAACTAATATGGTATACCGCAGAAGATTAATATTATTATTCTTTATTTTTCTTTAAACAATAATAATATTAAATATTAAAAACCGTCGGTCTTACTGATTGCGTTTTCCACCTTTATACAATACAAGTTCAGTTTTCGTTTTAAATAATTAGATATAAAAAAAAGTTTGGAATTAATAAAAACTTGCTTCAGTATGTACAGCCACTATAATTGCATTTTCATCAAATTGTACCCTTTAATAGTTTAATACCGCATAAAGTTCTTATTTAATTAAAAAGTTAGTGATACTTGCACTACCTATTTAGTAATCATCATCAAGACGACAGGCTTTGATGCACATTTGATGACAGTCTAAATTTAATTTAAAACGAACATACCTACAAACAATTATTTTCGAGCTGTGCACTACCTTTACTATTTATGTATAAAATGTATTTTTATTCTATATATATTGGGTGCATTAATCGTTAATAATAATAAAAATAATATACGTATCGTGTATGAAGTATGTAAAAAAACTGACGCGATATTAAAACTTAAAAAGGAGATTACTTTGCACGGTTATGGTCGGTTTCAGCCTCTCCGGCGAATATTTTCACATAGTACTGAACACCACATGCGTCGGCTAAATTCGATGTTCCATCTTGCAAAATAACTGATGCCGGTGCGTTCTCAGGAATTTTAAAACGGAACGGCGTCGCGTTGCTCCCTAATTTGGACACTAAACAATCCTATGACAAATCAAAAACAATCAGTCAAATACGTGTTATACTGGACACCTATATACAGATTGTGTTAAGACGGTAATTAGATGTGTGTATAATTATATACAAGATTATATCAAATACATAGGACATAGGTAAATGCTTAATATATTTTTACAAACGAACGTGCCCACATAATTTGTTAATATTATTGTCTATATCAGAGGTATTCAAACTGTGCGTCGCGGCTCCCAGGGGCGTAGCGGGAGTTGTCGAAGGGATCCGTGTAGTGTAGTATAATTGAAAACCAATAAATATTTTTACGAAAAACGTTTACTAATATCATTGAGGCACACCGGTTGGGAAACGTTGAATTGTCTACAACAGTCATTCGCTAAATATGGCTTTAATTTATGGTATATATGTAATACCTATTGTAAATAAATTATAAAATATAAATTACAATCATATAAACATTGATTTTTTTGTCATTTATAATTTCTGAGCCGTCAAAATTTTGTGAAGACTTAAAGGAGCCGTGGGACGAAAAATTTTGAATACCTCTGGTCTATATCATAAGGTGTATGATATAATATATATCCACTTGAGTGCAAAATGTTTGTTTTCATAATGTTAAAAATATACTTGGGTAAAGAAACCGTCTAAAAATTGAAGCGTACGGTCTTTTTATGTGTTTTTGTATGTAACGTATTTATATATTATATACATAAATAGTAAATACATAATTATATATGGAATGGTATTATAGTGTTGTCATTTAATTTAATTATGTTATTTAGCTAGTTTCATTTGAAGAAGCCCTTCATTGATGAAATTACAATTTTGTTTATTAACTACGTTTAACTACTAGAAAAAAAAAAAATAGAAGACAATATTGTTCAATACATTTGGCTATGATATTAAGTAAATAAAATAAATAACAAATACGAATTGTTGATAATCACTTAACTGCCGAACTATTAATAGACAATGGTAAATGATGGGAACAAAATAGCATACGCCGAACATAGTAATAGGTATTACATCCTATCTGTTAACACTTATATGATATTGAGAAATTGTTAAACATTAGAATCCATAGATTTTAACTCGAATATAGTATAAAAATATGATCGTATTAAGTATATTAAATAACAATCTTCCTTAATTTTGTATTTTTTTTGTAGCTAATATACATTGTGTAATATTCTATTTCGTTTGTAACAACTTATTTTCCAATGAAGATATATTTACCTGAATTTTAGTCAACTTGACTGGGTGGTCGTTATCAAGAGGAGGATATATTTGTGCCGACGCCAAGTACATGTCTTTTTGAAAACACAATCCCATCACTTCATCCTCTTTTCGACCGTACCGAAAGCTGCACACTATTTGACCAAAGATTTTGCCGCTTTTCAAATAAGAATTGTCTAACATGACAACGCCATCTATAACATATTACATTATATTGTATGTATTATATAAATAACATAATATTCAAATATTTGTGTATTGGAATAGGTATGTTAATTTATATTTAAGCACCTCAATATAAGGTCCGGTTAAAAAGTATTATTTAATTTAAGTATTTATTCAATAGAAGCAGACGGATGCATTTACATTTTAGTATTTAACTTTGATATTCTATGCAGAAAATATTTTAAAATTTCAATAATCCTACAGCAGTATTTTACAGTCAATTTTTTAAATACATGTATAAAAACAATTTTAAAAATACAATATTAGGTATATGAAAAAAATTAATTTTTATTTTAGTGTGCCTGCCTATACCTATATTCATATATTTTAATATTGATGATTATGGTTGACCTATAAATTACAAGTAAAAAAAAACTTAGTTTTATATTTTTATAACGTCATACTAATATTTTGATTTGAATTATAAAAATAGTTGTAGACTTATTTATCATAGTTCTATTATTTTTGTTTTTGTTTAAACATTGTATGAAAATGTTGTGATATGATTAAATAATATTGTCTAAATCGTCTACGATTTTCTTTAAACTAAAATATATTCTAGATTTCAGTAGATTGTCACAGAGTGAAGCGAGGAATGTATTTTTATTAAGCACTTTAGGCTACCTATATAATACTTGTACTGTTGATCGCTATTTCGAATAATAAACGTATTTAAATAATATAATTGGCTGTAATTGTCTATGTATTTAAAATTACTTCTGTTATAACAGTAGGTACTGATAAATAAATTAAGCACAACTGCAGTTATGAACTTTTACATATCTACAATGATGGACGTTTATCGTCATTTATTCTCTGATATATTTTTTAAAAAAACGGGCTATAGAATATATAGATGGTGCACAAAGTTTGGGAAGAGTAGTTGGGCAGTAGACTGTAGATATTTTGATCTTCAAGTGTGCTCAAACTTGTGGGCTAACAGTACAGTTGAATTATTAACTTTTAAATTGTATTATAATAATAACATTTTTTTATT
Source organism: Myzus persicae (assembly GCF_001856785.1). Lineage (NCBI taxonomy): Eukaryota > Metazoa > Arthropoda > Insecta > Hemiptera > Aphididae > Myzus > Myzus persicae. Next base: position 428,605 of record NW_019102620.1, on the reverse strand, counting down.
AGGTATTAAAAACAAAAAGATAAATAATCGGGGTGCGGTGCTTCGTTACTATATAGGTGTAGTACTGTAGTATGTTATTCATACTTCATACGATAAAATTACCATGTCAAGTGTTATTTGACAAAATTGATCAGTTAAGATTTTAAAAGTGTGTGGATTTAGCAATTGATTTGTTTAGTTGAATAGTCGGATACTTGGATTAATATTTTAATAAAGTTTCAGGTATTGATATATTGGTATAGAATTAAAAATATATTTATCAAAATTAAAATTTGTAATGCTTATAGAACATATTATTAGAGTCAATTATTTATTTTCTGATCATAATTTAGTTTGAACTTAGAAATTTAAATTACTTATTTCATAAAATACTGAACGGAAAAAATAACACACTGTTGACATTCCAGACAATAATAGGTTTATACTTACAAGTTGCAACCTACTACTTAGATTTTAAAATTGGATGATGGTTAAAATTATTCGTTAAAATTATAACACGTGGCTATAAATCACTACAGTTCATAATGCGTGAAAACTCAAGTCTATACAAAATTATCAATAATTATTGAGTGCCAAACATATTTCTCGAACCCTCAGTGACTCGCTACCTACCTAGAAAGTTTTATGGTGAGGGGGGAATTCTTTTTCATCCCTGAAGCACTTCTGCTATTCTACCCCACCATAATAAAATACACAATATGTATATATATAAACATTAAATATATAATATGTTATTATAAATATATAAATTACTAAGTATTAAGTAGAGTATTAAAGCGTTATAATAAGTGTAAGGAAATTGTAAATACATTATTAGGTAATATATCTTATGTAAAAAATAATTCATTATTTGTGTTATTATGATACAAAATTGTTTTAGTGCAATATTTATCAAGAAGTATAAAACTACTAATTTAATGAGAAACAAAATATAAATTGAAGTTGTTAAACAAAATCTAATATTGGCGAATTTGTTAGTTATATTTCATAAGTAATTTTCGTTAATGCACAACAATGCAAATTTACATGAGTGTAACTACCACTTTCCCCATTATCAAGTGCAACCATATTTTCAATCTACAGCATACTAGCGTAAATAAAAGTAAATAGTAAATTGATGGACTATTATAATGCAAAATTGAGCGTTTGATAAAAAAAAATGTCTAAATTATTTGTATTTTAACTATAAGAAAATGAGTTACTCATACTAAAATTATTAAAACATCGTAACCCAAATGTAAAATAAAAAACACATCATTATCTTAAAACCTTTTGCTGAGTTGTTCCATTCAGAATCTTAAAGTTAAACATTCTATAGTCGCTATAGTTAATATATTTTATGGTTCAATGCTTAGCATATTATGATAATAACTAATTTTATATACAAATATATTACATTGATAAATTCAATAATAATAATATTCACTGTCGACTTATAAGGTAACAATATTACAGTATTTTAAAATTAAATGCTTTTAAGTCTTAGTTCACTTGGCAAGTATAATATAAATAAAATCGAGTGACTGTACATGTAGCATTCAAAAGAAAATACAAATTTAATAAGCAATGAAAAATTACTATTAAAATTACTAAAATTACCTATTATAGTAACGTACCTATAAGTATTAATCAAATGTCTCAAATGCACAATTGGTTTTATGAACGGATAAGTCGTGTAAGTTGCGATGAATTAATTATTTTATCACGCGTTCGTGTTGATTTAAGTGTGATGATAGTTGTAATAGTATGACAAAGTAACTGTTATGTAAGTATCTTAAATGTTTCGTGTTTAAATTATTTTATTGACATACATAAAGAGTAATTTATTAATATTGTTTCAAATCATATTATGTTCATTGTTCATTACATCATATAATATAGTAAATAAATACTATGTTTAGTGAGTTACAAATATTTTTTTTAAACTAAAAATAAATCTAATTCAAATACCATTGATAAATATAATTTTTTGGTAGTTTTACAGGAATATAATATTATGTATAGGATGATTCACTAAGTATTCTCACCCTAATATTTCTCTTTCATCATGAACTCAATGAAATGTTGATTTTTGGACTTTTATTCATTGTAAATTAGGTATTATTTATGAACTATGGATATGATTTATTTGAAAACATTTATTTACCTACATAAATCGAAAATCAAACGAGTATTGTCTGTATTTCTGCGTAGGTAATTATATTTTGAGACTCAAATACTATATATATATGTGCAATATTTGACACAATAGTACATGATAATAGATTTAAAACATTTCGATACTGTGATGCTTTGAAAATTATTGTAATTACTATTAATTTGTTAAAATTGTACAATTTATAGAAAATTTCAAAGTATAACAAGTATAAGCAGGCACTAAACTTATGATGCTATATCGATTTTACATTTTATTTACAGCCATTATTTAGAGGAATATTATTCTTATTAAGTTCCTAAAGCTTAATGACTCTGCTAAAGTAGGTGCTCAGTTGAGTTTATATTTTGACTCTTAAGAATATTCAATAAAATAATTTGGTAAACATTTTACAATAAAAAAGAGACATCCTCGTTTATATCAGAAGATATTTCTGAAATGGTAAAAAAAAATGTTAGTACCTAGCAATCTTTTTGAAAATATAGTGTTTATGTTTACTTGAAAATTCCAAAACATTTAAAATTTACAAATCAATTATACAAGGATAATAGCAAGGGGACGAGGAACGAGCATGCTGATGAAAATTCCATATTCAATACTCGGGAAACGTGTATAATGTGTGTACAAACTTACCGACCGGGTCGATGAATGTTATATGATCAACGATGTTACGTTTGCTCAAGTACAGAATTATTTTGCCATCAGGCGAGGATTTTTTGAAAACGTTAAAATTCAACACCATTATTACCGATGTTCGGTGGACTAATTGCACTGCAAGACGAAAGAACGACTTCTAAAATGCGACTAAAGGGTTAAAATATAATAAATGTGATCAGGTGTGTCTTAAACGACGCTATTAAGGTTTCACCGTACATTCGAGTTAAGCTCGTTAAGTAATGTATATATTATATTGTTGTTATTAAATTAAATTTAAAACCAAACCATAGGTAAGGTAGGTAGGTACCTACGTCACTGTTTTAATTTTCAATGCCAAAGGAAACCCTGTTTTTGGACATTAAAAAAACACTCATAAATATATATATATATACACACCTAAATACATGCAGTACGTGTACATGGGATGCATATACCATATTGCGTGTTTCACATTAGATGTAGACGCGCGCCTATGTTTTTGTTGGCATCATGTGCCATGTGGATTGCGGAAGTTGCGCAACTGCAACGGACATTAAATAAAAATTTAATTAAATACATTGCAATATATGAAGTGTCATTATTTCGTACACCCATATAATATACTTTTGAAAAGGCTGACGAGGGTTCTATGTAGGATGTCACGCCATCACACAGATGTTACACAACCTCAGATATCATACAAAATTGATTATTTGTATACTGATCGTGCGGAAACCGTATAAACGTATATACTCAGCTTTACATTGATTGAACGATTCGAACGTTGGGAAATGAGCACAAAAGTATTTTAAATTTCGAGTTTACTTTAAAATATTTTATTATCATCAGTATACCTAACCAGTAAATATTGAATACACTTAAACGAATTCTATGTGCAGAGTAAATATAGGCTGCGGGAACAATGTACATTGTAAACTTATACATAATATTGTCGAAACATAATAGTATAATACAGTGATAAAACCAAAAACAAAAACTTTTTTTAGAAATGTAACAAATATATATACAAAATATTTTGTCGATTAGTAATAATTATAAAGTCGATACTAATGTAGATTCTAATAATGCCCCGAAATTAAAAGCAAATTAAAGATTATAATTTTTATTCCTATTATTATATTCATCGATCAACAAAATCTCTTTTCTGTTGACGTATTAAATTATCGTATTCGATTCTGAATTATTGTTTCATTTATTTCGTATATTAATATTATATAAATATATATCAAATATATTAATCTGCTATGTAATAAAGTAATTAAGTACTAATACGTATTTTAAATTTTCTGTTATCAAAGAAAAGGGAATAGAGATCTTTTTCAAATGTAATATTTAATTATGTCAGGTTTATGGAGTTGTCATCATTATTGTCTTGTCCCATATACATTAATTAATGGTCTTTGGCCTCTGCGCCAAACAGTGTTTTATTATTAATTATATACGAGTATTTTCCATGGTTTTAAAATTAAATGGCTTTATATTGCATTAAAAAAACGATTCAGAACATTTAAAAACATAATAAAGGATTTAAGTCACGAAAACCATTTTGACTTACTTGATTGTGTTTGGCTGTTTTTCGAACTTAATTGATTATATATAATTAAAATTTAATAGTTTGGAAATATTATTATAATTATATTATACTTATCTACACCTTTTGAATTTTTTGAACTGAATTCGCAGAACAACAACAATATTGTTATGACAAAATTAAAATAGTGAAACATGGACAAATTAAATGTCAACAATAAAATATTTTATCAAACATAATAAACTATATATATCAGGGGCTGGTGCGATTTACACAATACAAAATGGATGCATTAATATGTGAAACCACCAAAAAATGTATTTTTCTAAGTATATACGTTTAACCAACAAATATATCAACGTTATTTTTCCTATAAAGTCCGTGTACAGGACTCATCGATTTAGTCAACTTTTAGTTAGGTCTGCAAAGAAGGATAAAATAGTTGCAGTTTCGCGGTAACGATGTCTGACGCTCGGGTTACTCGGTTAACGGTTGCTCGGGAATATCAAGAAACTCGTGTACACTGTACTTATGTGCTTTGAACAGAATCTCGTGAATAGCTTCAATGTAATCGTTTACAAGCTTATGTCCCTCTCCGTCTCCGCAAAGGGATGAAATAAAACGAATTTGAATCAGATTAATTACACTCACATCCGTTTGATTTATGTTTTCGAAGCGTAAAAGTGAGTACTAAATGAGTACCTAAATTAATTAATAAATGCACCCCCGAATTCTATTGTTTTTCTTTTTTTTAATACACTTCACCTCTTGACTCTTATTATATAATAGTATATAACGTATGAGATTTGTTGTGTGTTTATTACATTAAATCTAAAGTAATATTTTTTGGGTGATTTGTTTTTTATACCTCGTCAACTAATCGTTATTTATGCCCCTATTAGCTATTCGAGTTACTGCACACTTTTTTTGAGTGCAAGTAAATTTAGAATTTGTAGCATTGATTTTATACAGAGGGTGCAATTGTTGTGAACTGTAATATAAAGGGAACACACCTTATTTAATGACATTAAGTTTAGATGCGACCATACTGGGAAAACTTGATATTAATAAAATTAAAAAATGAAGAGGTTACCGCTCAGCTGTATAGTATATTATTATCGAGTAATATACTTATCGTCATTGAGTAAATCAGTGTAATATGTGTGTGTTGAATTTTTATTTAATGATCAATAACCACATACTAAGAACTATTCTGGTCGAAGAAGATGGTCTATCAATCTATATAACTAAGTAAATTTTATGATATGATTTTGAAATTACTATTAAAATAATTTATTTTACTATTATATTGTCTATTAGTAGGTACCTAAATACCTAATACGACTTACGGTACCAAAACGACTAAAATTTTTTTTTTTAATGCTTAAAATATTACACGTATTATACTATTGTAATGGTACACTAGTTGGTACCTATATATCTGTATAATTTATTATTGTTATTAACTTTTGATTCAATACCGCCTTAGCTAAGAATAGTATTTATTCACGTTTTAACGGTAGTTTTGCAATAATTTAACATTTATCTAAATGTTTTAAAAATTTTACATTAAATATTGTATATAAAATATTATAATATGCGCAAAAGTTTCAAATACCCTTGAATAGTATTCTCGAGTTCAGACAAAATAATTTAAAATGTTATTCTTCGTTTAAATACCTATCCGATTTCGTACATATTTAAAATTACAATGTCTGTAAAAAAGGGCTTAAGTCTGTCTTCTTAAGAATTTGCTATCGTATTTTATACATTTTTTGGTTTGAGGATAAATAGTTTGTCAGGGACCTTGTATTAGTATACATTTTATTTATTCGATTTTGTAAAAAAACCTGGTTTCGCATACCTAATAACTCTCGTTTTCCCCTAATTTGAAGTTTATTTTTTATTTTTTTCAATTATTAAGAAAAGTACTTGGCATTTTAATTTTCAACTCCCAACAGTACCAATTATATTCACTTTCTTATCGAAAAACATGATATTAAAGTTGTGCATCGAAGCATTTTCCGAACATTTTCTCTACTGTAAATCTGATACACGCATCATTATAAAATCAATACATTCATCGCTCCTTCAGAACCAAGAAAAAGTATAATAATATATTGTTCTAATCCTCATAAATATCGGTAAAGAATGTGGCAATAAGCACTGTGTCTTCAACAAATACTTACTGAAAGAACTTCCCATTTCATGAATTTGATCGTTTCACGTTGAGTGTGTAACATTTACACACAATAAAATATATCGTAGTCATTCTAAAGCTATTTGTTTTGCAGATTGATCGATGGATTTATATTTGTGTAAAATAAACCGTAGCAAAATAAAAAAATGTTGTGCGCCTATAATATTATTACAATATATATATATACATTTTACATTGAAGAATCGATTATCCATACATAAGCCTAATATTTTTTTTTTTTTGCTTTATTGAGATTTCTTGTCTAATATATAATAATTAATGACATATTAATAAATGTCATAATATAATCTTATATCATCTACAAATACGAATGTGAAAATGAAAATCTTTGGTGCCAATGATCTCGTGGGGTTTTTTAAGTGATAGAGTATATCGCGGAGAAGGTATTTTTTTCAACCCCCAAATAGTTAGCTAAATGGTAGCTGGCACGTGCATTTTTTTCAGCACACAGTTACATACTACACTAACTACTAGGTATTATAATATTCGTAGAAATCATAGTTAATAATATAAGAATGGACAGGCCATATTAATACATGGAACGCAGTGGGTAGCAGTCTTTTAGGTTAAAGAGATGAAGGCGGTCTCTCACTTCCGCAAAGAGTCAACGTCGGGCAAGACTGTCAATAATTTATAAACATTAAATTATATCTTGAACTATTAACAGGTTGGGATCCAACACATCCAGTGTCCATCCAGGACTCCCTCCTCATATTTTTTTCAACATAAAATATGAAAATTCCATATTTGCATCATATTATGGTTTTATTGCGCACGTAGCGTAGATTATACATTTTCTAATAAACTCAAAAACTATTAACTCTGAAAAGTGAAATCCATATTTATAAAAACACACATTATAATCCATTCTGTAAGGATTTTCATCAGTCATCAGTCATGACTCATGACGCATATGGTGGAAAGACGGTTAGGTACATATTACCATGGAATATCGCCATTGGCTATTATTACTATACTACATAGTATTATGTGACACGTTTGCATTTTGCAAGGGTTGCTTAACTTAAATGTTTACAGTCATCGATTCTCATATCTTTTAATCGTAAAATTATACTAAGCAGGTATTATACTATTATATAGTACCTATACATAGGTATATATTTTTCTTCCTAAGCCACACCTTGACCAACAGTGTAGCTGATGATTTACCATCGTAAAAAAATAAAAATAAAGTAGGTAAGTACCTGCAATTAATTTATGTTAAATACATAGGTACATATTATATACCTTTATTTACTGTCCTTTGTCGTTTAATTTTCTGTTGTTTCCAATTTGTTTTCGTTGAAGATCTAACTATTTGTTCAAGATTTTTTCAAACACTCGTACCTATCTCAAGTCTTTAATTTAAAAAATTTACATTGATTTAGTCATATAGACAAACGTCGGTTACTAATTTCAAATTTCATACACAGATTTTAAGGGAACAAAAACGAGCCACTCCTTTATTATGGGCAGAACGGTCTGCCTTTAAATATATATCGTTTAAGATTTAAATCCGAAAGTACTAATGTTTCTCATCTCCCTCACTTGAATCAAGTGGCTCATAATATTGAGTATTGTTTATGATGGTTACTTTTATAAGTTGTATTGTTTACTCATATCTTTATAGTATACACGTATGTTTATTCATATATTAACATATTTTGTTATTACATCGTTCTAAGGTTTGAAATTAATTTTTGGACAGATACGATATTTAGGGTCGACGCATCGACGGCGTTGTATACCTTGTACAGCCTTCACGACGAGAAGAAAAAACATGAGATCCCGGTGAAACGGTTGATTGTGTTTTCCAATACTTGTATTAAATAGTTCTTATAGTGTCCTAGAAAGTCTTAAACTGATGCTGGCCTTCGGGGACATCTCGTGTATTTGTAACCATTCGCCGCAATTGCTCGGCGTTAAAAGCGCGCCCGCAGGGTAATCTCCTGCCCAGGAAGATCACATTATTTTTTATCATTACTCGATATGAAAAGATCATATCACCTAATACACAATAGGGTCGCATATTTCAATAGGTACCTAATGTACTAGATTAGGAACTGTGAACAAAACGAATATAAAATACTTAAAGCCCGTCCGCAGTATTGGGTTGGTAAAATGTCTATGGACATTATAGTTTAACATTATAATTTTAAACCATGTACAATTGAACAGACACAATCGTTATATTATTTCAATCGAGAAAATTGTGAAAAAAAAATTAATATGACGATCCGTGTTTCTTTATCTAATGTATAGTTTATGTGGAGTCTGTGGTTACCGGTTATAGTGTGCCATTTGAGTAATATAACAAATTCCACAGAGACAAACAGTTTAGATCAGATTTATATTTTTACTATTTTTTTTTTCTTTAAAACTTTTTTTTTTGATGAATATTTTTTATTTGCTTTTTGTTCATCGTTATTTGTAAGCAATCATTATAATCAGCAGTGACTCATATTTTTTTACTATCTCTTATTTTTGTACCATTGAGGTTTAACAGACAACTTATTGTATGAAACGAAGAATAAATAATAGTTTGCATAATTGGAAAATAGGGTACCTAAATACAACACTAAAAATTCAATGAATGTATTGATTTTACAATAGTGTGTTATTTTTGTACGTGTACACTAAATTTTATAGTAATTTTTGTACTAGCTATATGGATAACAATTGATAATCTTAGACATGCTGTTCTTCGGTAAGTTTTTATTGACTTAATATTAATAACAACAAATATTTATGATATAAATACGAGTATATCAATATATAAGATCTATATTTTAATTATTTTTTTATTTTTATTTTTTTAAACTGCTTAAACAATTAATTCAACCTACTACTAATTACTAATATAAAAGTAGCCATATACTAATATAGATACCCAATAAAATAGAAATATAAAATATACATATCCATAGTACTACTAATAGTAGGTACCTATAATATTGACCGACAGACTGAGCGTCTCCGCTCTCAGAATCGTTTTTCGTTATGATTTATCATGGCGCTTAAATTTAACACCCACAAAGTACTGAAAAACTCGGTGTTTAATTTATTACAAAATGTCTTGTTGATTAAGAAGGGTACTCTTATATTTTTTTTTTTAATAAGGTCTCCTCGCGCTTCCTCAGGTCACCATCCAATTCAAGCATTGAATTTACAGTGAACTAATCAATGACGTGGTCACACCGTGCTCGACACCTTTAGGTTACAGCTATGCGGTTTACTTACTTACCCACTTTTTTATTATGTTAATGATATATATATTTTTTTTAATGCATGTATAATAATAATGTAGCTAACCATATTTTGAATACAATTATTTATGCAATTCATTTTTTTTTAATTTAATTTTTAAAGGTCTTTTTGTGCTAAGAAATCAGTAGTACGATTATGCTTTGGCATCCCCTACCTATAATAATTTATGAATAACATAATTTTAGCTTACAGTTGTGCAAGGTGCGTCTATATACTTATATGTAGTACCTACCTATTATAATAGGTATGCAATTACGGTTTTGTCTAATTATAGTTAATTTATAACAGAGGCAATTTTTATGTTGGAGCTCTCAAGTGGATGATGTAATAATAATAAATAACGACTTCACAGTACTGCACTGCTGTTTTCTAATTTCCACCGACAGCGGCGTTAACCATTTCTCTAAATGAGTTCTGTTTAGAACTGTCATTACTTGCAAGAGGATCTGATTGATATGGTCATGTGGGCTAGTGCGTTGAATTTAACGTTTAACATTTCTAAATGTCGTACAATGACACTTCGGAGGGTCAATAATCCACTAGTCATCTTGACTTGCATTAACGGAGTAAACCTCCTGGCGGTGGCACGGTACAATGCAGTTGAGGACATCTGTATCACTTTTGATCAAAGGCTGAGTTTCCAGAGTGATATTGATTGGACTGCTTGTAAAGCCTTTCATACTGTTGGGCTTTGTTAAGCACGCTGCAGTATGCACGAGATTGAAATATTCTACGTCACTTATGTTATTGGCATTGTTCGTTACTTCACTCTATATTTTATGGAATTACTGTCTATTATTATTTGGCAATAGTTAGATATCTGTAACTTAAATATTTGGAACGTGAATCTCTAAAATTGGTGATATTATCATCATATTATATTACTCAGACATATATATATATAATATATTAATTGGCCATACTTTCTTTTTGTTTTGATTACGTTAACACACTGAAGACGTTTATCGCATCTGTACAAGTAAAATTGTAAGTGCTTAATACTTGTTTTACACGATTAATCAATAATCTGTTTAGCCTTACAACATGCAATATTTTTGATATTTTTTTAATGAACAGGGATAACAGGCTTTTTTAATAGTATAACCCAAACTAAGTAATACCTAAATAATTGTTCAAATCATACGTTTCCGTTATGTCATTGATTATTTGTTTTAAATATTTGTTTTCATAATAATAATAATATACATATTAGTATGAGAGTAATATAGCTCATTTATTATTAAACAATATATTTATTTTATGTTGTCGACTCCTGGGGACCCACATACGCCAAATAACCATCAAGCAGCTAACAGCATTGGGTAAGTATTAAGTTATGTATCACTACTATTGACTAGTTTCACTAGTGGTTACTCACAGACCATATTATAATTAGGTATCTATTACACTGTTTATTATTCACCCTTGGGATTTTGAACATAGTTATAGCATAATATGCACTGTAATTTGTTCCTGTGCTATAGCTATGTCAAATATTATATATACTATAGGCTTTTAAATAATACTATGTGAGAAGACTCCAGTAGACTATGAAACGGTTAGAATTATTATAAATTAAACTATAACAAAAATATAGAACATCATTAACAAGAAAAAAACTACTTATATAAACTATTAATATTGTATACCGTGTACCTATTAAAAAACATCTACCCTGCGAGTATCATATTACTTATTCCCAAAAAATAAAATATAATTTAGATTGTTAGGACCTATATTCATACATTAAACCGAATTATATGGATACAGAATAAATATTTTATTCTTTCGCATTTAACACATATTCTAAAAAGTATACTATGCCTGAATATTTTTTCCACATGGGTTTGTTATCCAGTACCTACATAATAAACGCACTCGAAAATGTATATTCTTCAGATAAAAAACAAAAAGGTTAAGAATTGGATTTAATGCGGTTGGCTGGTATCATATATATTATAATCCAAACCGTCTAGGGCAAACTTCAGGTGCAGCATAATATTTTGTATATATATATATATATTATATATAATATATATTCACCACCGTCTGCTGTTCCTGTAGTCCTGTGTCTAAAAAACAATGTGTACTAACTACTAATGTATGCGTTCTATAGACACGTATGTAGGTACATGAGTAAAAATAATAATAATTACATTAATTATAATGGTGGAATGCATAAACAAAACTGTATACATGGTTAAAATGTCATAATAAATTCGATGCAAAAGTAAAAGTTCAACTGGCGCATTCATATTATACGCGTACCTAATTTATACATACTGCGAATAATAATAATAAAAAAAAATGATATGGAACAATAATGAATAAAAAAAAAATCATAACGGAGAGGGAAATTTAAACGAGTTGCGATGACTGAATTTAATATTCACTTATGATTAGTTACATATGTGTTTTTTTCATTTTTAATTGACTCGTTTACAGCCTATGTGATATTGGGATTTGTTGAACACACTGCGCATTACGCGTTGTACATAAGTCATAATAATATATTATACTAACTACCTATAATATTGTTTGTTCCTTACTCGTATTATAATAATATGATGTATAGCAACAACAAGTTATAATTTACAATCGTCTACTGTAGCTGTATTATGATTTAATGAATGCAGTGATGGCTTTTTTCAAAAAAAATTACGCAAATAATCATATTCAATAGACCAATTGGAAATTTATGTACTTAAACGTAATGCGATCATCAATCTACTTTATGTTTATCCTTGATTAATCTAGCATAAGCTCCAAGCCATGACCCCTCATCTACCTTTATTCTTGTTGCGTATGAGCAGTGTACCTAGCAATATATTATTTCAGACATATCAAACTTGCTTATCGAGATGAGGTCATTTTATCCTTCGAGGTATTTTTATTACATATACGACTATACGAGTATTCTCGTTGCCACTGGATTAGTGAAAGCATTACGTATGCTCATAGATGTAGGTGCCTGATATATTATTGAAATTTTTAAAAAAAAAAACTGTAGAGATTGAAAATACTATGTCAGATATATGAGTAAATAAACCTGACCTTTCGTTAAAAGAAAATATGTAATAATATATATTCACGTATATCATTAACCATCATTACCAATGGGTACTTTGTGTGTGTGTGTGTGTGTGTGTGTGTAAACGCAACATTACACTGACTAAAATATTATTATTGTTTCTATTAACTTAATACTGAATGATAAATATGCACGATAATATTATGTACATACATTTTAAAATGTAGACCGTAGGGGATAATACTCGCCATAAAACCAGTACGATTTGGATGAAATGTGTTTTTCAAATATCTTGCGACGTGTTTAAACTGATTGTGGTGTAAAGTTAACAATATTATATGATTTCATGTCGAAAATAGTCAAAGATAAACATTTTCTACTTGGTTGAACTCCTTTAATGTCCTAGTGTATATTGCATATATTACATAGTATACTCATCTTGCTACGGAATATACCTGCAACCTGCTACAGACTTATCCAATGTTATTGGTATATAGTATAATGGTATGTTTAATTTTATTATTGTCAAAGTGCATTTATAATATTGTATCCTATATATGCTAATAAAATCCAATATGTATTCGTCTGTTCCGGTGAAGGGACGCTTATTTTCCATTCCGATTGAAAAATGTACAAGCTCAATAATACATTTGTATTATTATCATCAATATATATTTGTTCGAGCGGATATTAAAACGAATCGTATCGCATAGACAGACGTCAAAAAAAAAACACACACACTGACATCGTTATATTTTACACATACATATATAAAAAAAATTAATATGTAGATACCTAAATTATGTAGTATAGTTTTGTTTTCAGCCACTAGTGTTGACTTTATGGTTTTTATATTAAAACACATATGAATTTTAGTTGAGCCATCACCATCTATATCTACATCTAAAAATCTACAAAACAATATAAAACGTGAGTACGTGACAGTGTGACAATCGAGAAGTATACCTTGTAACCAACTGTACTGCAGTACCTATCTAACTATATCGTAGTTTCGATGAATTGTTTTTAAAGTTAGTTTTACATCTTTAATAAACATTATGTTAAGTTGAATAGGTATTTAAAATATTATACATTATTTATATTATATCAAACAAATAACTAATAAACGAGCAGAGGTGTTCCCGTTCATTTTTTTTAACGGTATACTATCTAAATTACTAAGCCTCCAAATACAAAAATATTACCGAACAGTATATTATACACCCATAATTTTGTAAAAATATCTTGAGAGCATATAGGTACGGCGTATATGTTGTATGCCCTTAGGGAACACTCCTGCAAATAAGTCTCATAAAATAGTGTATGCACATTATAACAGCATAATGTTGTATTTTCAAGAAACAACATAAAAAAGCATTTGTGAATAAATTAAGTTTCAATAAAAACAAACCAAAGCAAATAAACTTCAAATAAGTACATAATATAAGTATAAAATAAGAAAGTTAAGAAATATATCAAGCCTTCAACTAGAAATGATTTAGTAATTCATTTAAGAACCCTATGAAACTGTAAGTGTTAACTGCATTTAAAAAATATTTATCTGAATACATTGAATATTGATCTATACCAATATTATATTATATACTATAGTTTATAACCGCGTTAAAATATCTTTCACTTTTCAATTAAGAGAACTCCACTCCCGCTGTGTTGTCTCCATCTTGCAAATGCACAACATAACAAATTTATGTTCAGTAGAACCAATTATATGTGGTTAGATTAAAAATTAAAGTGTGTTCACCTATTATCAAATTCAATGAAAATATTGCATATATTGCGTCATGGGTTTTTATTGATGATTACAATATTCTAAGTTAATAATCAGCATTTAACAATTTTAATATCTTACATAGCTATATATAACTCACTTTCAATTAAAATATCAATAAAACAAACTACAAAGTATCGAAGATAGTATTATTCTTTCTTTTAAGTTTGATAATATAAGTCAATTCACTCTCATGTTAAAGATAACAATACAATATTGGTCCGATTGAACGCAAATCGTCTGTGTTATAGACCTATAGTCTATAGGTAAACCTACGTTTGTAAGACGGATACGTTATATTCCTCTTAAAAATAGCGAGAATTTAGCAAACAAAATAAGTGTTAAATAAATATAAATATTAAAAATACAATCGATCAAACATAAAATCGAAAGGATGTAAAAGCGAGTATTACTTACATGGAAAATAGTTTTTTCCTTGTAAAAACATATTATGTTCACTGTCATGCGAAAAAGTTTAAATAAATTAAATGGTACTCTTTGGAATTGAAAACCTGAAAGCATTTAGCACGTATTGGTCATTGGATCACCAATTTACAGTGTCATCAGCTCATACTCGAGAGAATTGATCATCATCCCACGAGTTATATAGTTTTCTTTTTAAATTCAATTCTATTAGTTCGATATACAATCTTTATTTTATCACTTATTATCAAAAGTATTAAGTATATATTATATGTATGCTATATCTGTGTGCGTATTGTACACAACTGACTTGAATATTAAAAATTACATTCAACACAAACTATCTCAGCGATGCAGGCTTAGGTTAATGTTTGATGTTAAGGGTTTAAATTATTTTCTTCCTTTTCGCCAAATGTGAGAGCACCGACATAATATTTTGTTTTCAACTATTACAATGCTATTGATGTAAACGAAAATATTATTCTGAATAGCATGCCTGCTCTTTCTATTGCTGTATCATTCGCTGGATACTCTTAGACATGCAGTTAATAATGACTCATGGCACTTGAATATTATATGTATTATATACCTACTTGCATCGTTTATTTTATGTGCACTACAGAACAAATTATATTGTTATTTTTAATCAAAATGTCTTTGGGAAACCTGTTGATAAAGTGCCGACCACTCTACGTAAGTACCTATACCTAATGCATAACTGTGCGCATTGCACATAAATAGGTACGACTCGATTAAATCGCTTAATTCAAGAGTAAAAATATCGTTTATCGTATGAATTATTAATGCTGTAATAAACTATCATGATATTATTATATCTTATATCAAATTAAAAAACGAACCGTCGTGCATTTTAACGCACGGCGATTCGTGTACCGTGCCAATCAGAGCAAATCGATTTTGAGTAAACAATCACACGACGTACGCAAAATAAAAATAAAAAAACAACTCCCGAGTACCGGTTAATACCGGCTTGGCCTCTCGTGTTTTGGCGCTTGACGAAGACATAGCAGTCGCGTGGTATATACGCATATACCCCGCGGGACCGTAACCCGGGTATGCATAAAAGTTTTGAGATGGTTTAATAATGTTATTATTTTTTCGAGATGGAAACGCGCATATATGTACCAGTTTCGTTTTTATTTCTCCCCCTCGCCACGCTGTCGGAAACCGTACATGGTGCATAAATTCACATAAATTGTCTATATGTGTGTGTGCATATATACGCGCGAAGGCGCAAGATAAAAAAAAAGAAAGCGATGGAAAAAAAACATATACATCGTCTGTATGGAAATATCAGAGCACTCGCAGATCTAGCGGATACCCATCTGCTGTGGAAGAGGGTATAGTATTATTTTGCTGCAGTGTATACCCAACTCTGAGCGTATGTAATGAGATGAGATGTGTGTTGTGCAGTGCAGCGCGATAAAGTCGTAAGACTGCTGCAGGTTATCAATCGCGTTATCAACAATAACCTACGTATATATACGGCGAGGCGTAGGGTTTCGTTTTATTCGTAATATATTATGTACTATATTATTCATAAAAGTGCGCCATTTCGTTATTCGGTATTTTCCTTGCGACTTCGAAGTATTGTGTAGCTTGTAGGTGGTCTGCATATGTGGTATAATAATAATACAATAATGCACATTATTATTACGTCATGGCACAGAGTGTGTGAGTGCCACCTGCAATATTGTAATTGTATACACGCCGCACACAATGCTTTGATCGAAACGCCGCACGACTTTGACAATGTCTGCGAGCTTCTTGTTCCGCGGGGCGGGTAAGAGACCCTCCCCGTCCATCGTACTCCGGAGCAATCGCGCCGATACTCGTGTACAGCTGATATTAATAACATCGGCGTGGCATCTCTTGCGGCATCGGGTCCTGCGGCAGCACGATGGCTATACCTCGGAAAAAAAAACCTTTCCCCCTAGCGCAGTCTACATGCGCTACTATGTATAGATATATAGGCGAAGATCGAGATGGATCGAGAGCGGTGAGGCACAGAGAGGGGGGAGGGGCAAAGGGAGGCGGTGACGTCGTGATCTCGTCACGAGTGGGCTTAAACTCAAACCTTATCCCCGTGCTTCACGCGGACACGTATATATATATATATGCGACTATCTCGTTATATAACAAGTATATATATATATGTATATACGAGCAGAGAGTGAGAGAGAGAGAG
>NW_019102620.1:249339-410581 GCF_001856785.1 Myzus persicae | reverse complement strand
CCCCCCCCCCAAGAAAACCCTCGTCCGCACTATATACGCATTACGCGCGTACGACGTATATACTACACACATATATATATAAATATATTACACACACACACATAAATATATATATATATATATATGGCGTTTATATACGGCCGATCGTGTATATACGGTCCCGGGTAATAACGCGAAGGATTTCCTCGGTATATGGCTGCTGCAGAGTCTCGGCGGCGGCGGCGGCGGCGGCGGCGGCGGCTGTGTCCTCCGCGATATCGCTAGCTGTACAGGATTTGACACGACGCAACAAAAGTCTTAAGATATTATACGTCGGTAATGCTATATATATATATACGTCTCGTGTACCTACTGTATGTGTACCAAACGAATCAGACAGCTGTCTCGACCCGTTCCGATATATAAACGTATATTATCATGTCATAATATACGAGACGCGCGCATTGGCAGTTTCGGTTTTGAGTGTAATCCAACGTGACGGTGTCGCGACGATGGAGCGACGTACATGGAGTCGGGGCTGTTTGAAACGCAGTGCCGCAATTCCGACGAAAACACTGGGGGTGCTGGAGGCCCTAATTTTTTTCAGACAGTGTCCACAAATGGCACAAATGATGAGTGTGTTAATTTATCACAACCGGGACAGCCCATCACCCCCAAGCCACTCGAATTGCGCACATTTTACGGCGTGCGCCGCTGTAATACGAGGGGATGATAGGCCTTTGTAGGAATAGATAATATTTCGTATTCGAATAGTACACCCCATGCAGGTACATTTTTTTAAGGACGCATATTTGACCTCTGTGGTGGACCCGTTTGGCAGCCAAGAGAATGGAGAATGTTATAATATATTAGAACCACACGTACATGCCGAGTTACATATTTTCGACTATTTTTGGATATTTAAATATGAAACATACTAATACGGTTGCACCCGTTATAATAATAATTATTATACTAATACGTTTAAGTATTATGCACACAGCATGCACTTTATATACTGTACATACTCTTCGCCGAATGACATCTTCTTAATTCGCAGATCGTAACTATACGTAGATTTTTCTATGTAAATGTTTAATACACATAAATTTAAATTATGTTCACATATAAAAGATATTAAGATGTAGGTACGTATTTTACCTTTTATTTTATAGAAGTATTCGATTAAATAGTTTATATTATCATTTTAAATATATCGTCATTTTTAAATTGTCATAAATTGACTAAATCGTTTTCAAAAGTTAGATTTGAGAAAGAGTGCTGCGAGGTTAAGAAGAAGATTTGAAGACATTTTTTTTTTGTTCCTGTTAAATATTATTATTATTCAATATATATTAGAGCGTATTATGAAATATTAGCTTCCAAGCTCATTTCCCAAGTTGTGCTTATATAAAAATAAGCCTGTTAAGAATATTTATGCTGCAAGAATCCACACTCCAAAGATCGCAAACCTAGAAGTCACTGCAGTGTGTACCTATATATTTTCAATATTTAATACCTATGAAATAAGAAAATGTAGAATACGACATCATCAGAAATTAGATTACAAAATGTTGATGCATCGATTGAACGAATATAATTGCACGCAATACTACTTTAAAATGAAGCAAAGAAAATGTTTTCCCTAAGAAATATTATTGTTTTAAATCCAATGTTATAAATTATAAGTTACAATATTAACAACAACCTAATGTATTTCGTTCAAATTATTATTATTATTACGAATAGACTTCAACGAATGTTTATCCAGAAATCATATTTAATACTAATAATACCTACTTATTATTAGAGCTCCTTATTTGCACTTAGAGCTGTACAGAATAATTGGTTAAAGGCTAAGTGCCTAAGTATAACCATGTTAAACTATAGTTACTACAATACGTAATTGAACATTTTAATATTTGTGAATAATGTTCAAATGTTTAGATCTATAGAATTTTGAAAACCTCGAAATTAAGATATTCATTTAATCAATAAACAGATAGGTGCTCCTTATATATTATTTATTTATCTATATCTATATATTATTATTAAGAGGGAGATTTAATTGTTTGTTTGTATTGAATAGGCTCAGAAACTACTGAACCGATTCAAATGAAATTTGGTACATAGACACTGATAAATGACATAGGGTACTTTTTAATACTAAAAAAGAGCTATAAGGGGCTGAAATAGAGCATGGTATTAATGTATATACGTATAATATATATTTATTTATTGCGTAATAATAATAATAACAATACGCACCGAGCGTTCCAGCAACACTGGTTACCGAATATTAGTATCAATATAACTTTTAAACGATAAAATACATACAATTGACATAAAACAACAGAGCATTGCAATACTATTAGGAGTTTTGGTTTAGTTTTGATGGAATATTTTTATTTTTAAAAATGCTAGCAATTAGACACACAAACTTAAGTCGTGGAACTCGCAATGCTACAAGTCAAAGATATATACAATATCAAGTAAAACACATAATTTGACAGACGAAAAGGTCAGGTTGCTGGTTATTAGAAACCCGCGGGCTGCCGAGCCACAAAATGTGTGCACAAACGTGTACAATGTACACGTTTATTTTAATCAATAACTTATTTTTTTAGTGGAAGCTAGTATTTTTTTTTTGTTTTGTCAATGGTTAATCGGGCAGAACAGGTTTAAGCATGCATCAAATCGAATCTTCGCATATTTCCTACCGAGGGGGCTGAGTTGCACTTATAGCCGATCATCGGAGTGTCTACAATTAAACATATTTTTCATATAATCATATAAATAGTAATATAGTATTCATCTAGCGGGGCCTGCAATCCATCACAGGTGGATTGCCTACCTGATAATATAATGTTCACATTATCACCATCAAGTCTCTTATAATATAGAGATGGCATTTTTAACGGGCAACGAAGTGCACGGGATCAGCTAGTTTTCTTTTAAAACTCTGTATGCGTATAAACAAATCAACTTCAAAATATGTGTCCATGTATTTTAAGTTGATTAATATAAGCAATTTAAAATTGATTCATAATGCTTAAAAAAACAACTAGGTAGTGCGTTATTGTGGTAAATTGTTTGTAAAAATAATAGCTGTTTATACATATATATTTTTTTTTTAATAATTTTTCCATTTTTATAAGAAAACAAATCATAATCAATCAATTATAGCCAAAAGCATTTGTACGATATACCCTCTTATAAACAATTATATAATAATCATAATATAATCCATCATCTGTGATAATAAAATAATTTTGGAATGTGATAGGTAGGTACCTATAACCTATATATATATTGTGCCACTGCGTACATTAGTATTTTACAGTTATTAGTATAGAAATGAATGCACTTTGTAAATTACAAGTGTAATTTTCAAAAGCCAATTATAAGTAAAAGATGTTTATAAGTGAGAAACAGTTAAATATAATTAACGGAAAGTGAGAACAAAGAGAAATTAAGTTACTTTAAGGGTAGACTCTATAGTCTATAGTGATTATAATAAACAGCAAAACTTAATATCAAGTAATACGTATATTGTATTATAGTACTAAAGTTTATTGTACCAACATACTTGGTGCGAATAAGTATACGTTTTATAGTTTTAGTTGATAATTGTGATTTTTAGACCCTAATAAGTTTAAAAAAATCGATAGGTATAAAACGAAAAACTATTATACGATATTTATTGTAATCGTGGTGTACGTAAAATTGAGTTAAGTGTAAATAACTGTATAATATAGAATTTCTCATCAATTTTGGTTTTCCAAAATATATGCTTCCTTCTCAAAAACATCCGGAAGGTTGCCAAGTCCGATTTCAAAATTATAAATCATCGTATCTCGCCAAAATTATTTGAGTTCCGGAACAGCAATAGGGTATTTTTAAGAAGTTGAACCACTTCCAATTACCAACAATCGAATAACTATTGTAATATGATATATTTCAATTTTAAAGAAGTTTTCGTATTCATTATTTCATGGGGCATGAATGTACGATGAAGAAATATTGAGAATTATCTCAAGATCGTATATATAGTCCACGACGTAGTAATATTTATCGGTCACGCACTTACCCTCACTTATTATACCTAATATAATCAGAGATGGGGTAGTTACTCAATTCGTTGCAACTGGTTCTAAGTTACACGTTTCACTGTTACGGGTTAGGTTACTTAAGATACTTTTGAAAGTCTGTAACTGGTTGCAAGTTTCCATCATTGTTTAATTTCGTAAAATTTAAAGTTACAAGTTACTTCATTATCATTAATATGTTACTTCTTAGAGAAAATAATTACACAATTACCACAATTGTGATGTATTACCTACTTGGTTATATCATAGGCTCGTGAAAGGGGGCTTGGAGAGGGCTTAGCCTTCCCATCAGGGTTTGTGCTGTTCTAGCCCCCTCCCAGAAAAATTTCAATAGTTGAACCTTTGGTGGGTATAATGAACTATAGTACTATAAGACACAACTAAAATTTGAAATTATTAACTTTAATATTTTTATTATTAACTGAGATATAAATAATTTTAATAATTAAAATAATTACAATAATTTTTGTTCATCAAAATTACAAAAAATCTCTAATTATTATTTTAGTTGAAAATTCATAACTCTTTATTACATGTAAGTAAATTTTACTTGGACATTGTTTGTCTTAACTTCTTCTTCTTGTCGTATCGGTCTTCATATTCCCTTCGCTCCCCAGTAAGCCGCAATTTGTATTGCTTTGTCTGAAATTTTATGCGTCAAAAAATTTTCCTTTCTACACTTATTCGGTAATTGTGGGCATACAAACAGATGGTCCGCATCCTGCTCTCCACCTCATTCGCATTTCCCATCATCTTTCAATCCCCATTTTTTCATATTACTCGCTGTCCTTCCAGTTTCTGTTCGTAATCTATTCAGTGTCTTCCATACCGACCATGGTAAGTGACTTCCGGTCGGTAAGCTTTCCTTCGGATCCTTCCATAGCAGTGAGTTATGCTCTTTCATTGCCTCCTTCCATAAGTCTATTCTCGTTGCTTCAGGTGTTTGTGATAGGCTAATTGTTGTCTTCAAAAAATTTTTCCTTGATTTGAGCCGGCTCCCCATGGTGTGTCTTAACTGATAGTAGCTATGCGTTTATAATCGTGATAGTTATTATTTTAATTTATTAAGTTTCAAAAGGTAGTGCAAAATTATTCCTTATAATTTTAGCCCCTCCCCCCTCTCACCACACTATGAAAAAAATAATCTTAAATCGACAAAAGTGTTTGTCATTACAACTATAATATCTAATATTTACGTATTATTAAATTTATTCATACTTGTGAAATAATAGAATCTAATGTAGGGAAATGCTGAAATATAAATTAAAAAACAATACCTGCCAACGTTGAACATGTGATATTTGTATGTTTGGTATTATATTTTTATTATTTATATATATAATCTTTAAGATTAAGACAAAATAAATTACTATATAAGTATATAACTCAGTTACCTGTAATATTATTACTTAGTAATTAAATATTTAAAATTCTTTACAAAACCGTTAGATCAAAAAAATATTTTGTACAAGAGGTAACTTGAATATACAATTTTTTTTACTTTAAACATTGCAAACATCAAAGTTTAATAATTATTAAAATAATTTAAACATCATTCAAGTAGTTCTAAAGTAGTACTTACTAAGTTTTTATATATTTGAAAAAAAATTCAGAAGATGACTTATTGATTAGTTTGTATAAGTCTGTAGGTTTACATTATATAAATAATAATTATTAATTAATTAATGTATTGTAAACATACAGAAAATAAGAGAAATGTAACCTTTAAGGTTCATAAAACAATATTTTCTGGTATTCATTAACTGTTATAAGTATAATTTCTATGTTAATTTTAGTTTTTAGGACTTTTATATTCAATTTATATAATTATATGTATGTTATAATCACAAAGTTTACTGCTACTTCTAGATGACAGGGAAATCGTATTTACCTATCTTTTGCATTTGTCTTTTATTAAAATTGTATTTGTAATTCATTATGCATAATATTAAGTATATTAACTAATGTATTAGAATTATTATTTTACCGAGTAAGATAAAGAAAAGTATCTAAATATTTGAATACATAAAAATAAATTACGTTATTGATTACACATATTTTTAACAGAGATTGTTTATTTGTTTAAATAGTAAAATGTAGTATAGTAATAATTATAATTCGTTTTATACGTTCAAATATTGTGCCATTTTTTTATTTTGAGAGGAGCGATGATAATCTAATAGGTTTATTTTCCACGTGTACTCTGCTTTGAACTAGAAGATTTGCAACAATTTTTTTTCTTTTGGGTAGTATATTTTAATATTTTCTTGTATTAACTAGTCAAAAATCATAAATGTCCAGTAAGCCTTTGTAGTTGATGTTCTTATGAAATCCATCAATCACAAAAATGTATTATTGACTAAAATGTTATAGATAGAATTTATAATAATTTACCTACTGCATTCGAATCAAATACAGTTGCACCAAAGTCTTCACCAGATTAGATTACAAAATCAAAAATCTTTCTTTCTATCATTGTACAGCTATATGTAAGTATAATATTATTTACGAACCGGCCCAATGACGCTGCACACCTATTTTTAATTTCTATACATTATACGGGCATTTCTTTGAAAAACGAAAATGAAACTATGTCATTTTTATCAATTGTCTATAAGAATTGAACGTACCTAAACATACTTAAAATACAAATAAACTTATTTCCTGTATTGTGCACTCCTCTAAAGAAATGTTAATCTGACGAGTTGATTTGTGTCGTTTCAAGTTCAGATAATATTATGTGATTGTATATCTAAGTCACTTTTGTCCACGATATGGCGCTCTATAAAACATTCGACTCGATGTTTTAAATACACAATAATATCATGATAAAATCTACGATATTTAAATTTATTATAATACCTTATTATACAACTTACCAAAACGAATGACGACGATATGCAAATAAGATGGGGACAAAAATAACCAAAAAAAAAAAAGGAAAAAGAAAAAGACGTTGTTGGACAATGTCACACAAATAAAAGACATGCGTAGGTGGAACGAAACTCAACAAATATCTCTATTTTCTCTACAAATATAATGTTTTTTGCCCGGTTAGAATTGTATATCTCTGTACGACAAACTTGTTTGGTACCTAACTAAGAGAGGCGCCACATTTCTACCGCATTGGCGTCCTTTCAAACGTTTTTTTTCCCTATGGGAGGAGTCCCGTTAATCCCTCAAACGAATATATTATTACCTAACCAAATTTAAACTAATAAAATTTAATTTCAAACGGTTTCTTTCCTTTCCTTGTGGTCCAGTGTCCTTCTTCAGATCCCCACCTAGTATAAATATAGACACAACTTACTGTTTGGCCCTGAAATAAAATTTAACAAATCCACTCGAGTTTATACAGGGAGATACAAGAAAAGGAAATGGAATTTTTCCTATGCGCCGTCGTCCGTGGCCACACAAATGCGACGTCTGATTAAACCGCTTTCTTATGAATATAAATCAAATTACTATTGTTGAAAATAACAACTTTTTAAGTACTTCTCTTGAGTCTCATCGTTGAATGTATAATGGTTACGAGTGCAACTATATGAAGATAATGTTCAGATGTTATTGTTATTATTACTTATTGGTGTAGTGTAATAAAATATAATAGCAACGAGACTATTATTTATAATAAACATTTTATCATTAATAACGTGATTGTCATAATTATTCGTCCATATAATTTGTTAAATATTTCGATTATTAAACCCTAAAATAATTTTGATTTCACTGGTTTAAATTCTACATATTTATATTGATATCCATGTTTATAAAAAATTAATTATTTATTCAAACCTACGCAGAAAAAAACCTGGGAAGTCTCTCTCCTATATTATAGCGTAGTTGTCGTGTGTAACTTGTCATTGAATAGGTCACTGAGGTCACATGAGTTAGTTAAATTTGAACTAAATATTTATAATACCTATGAATATGAGAAACGATTCTGATTGACTGTCAGCCTATATTTCTTAGGGTATTTTATTATGTATTATTATATTGCTAAGTAATACGTTAGGTTGAACTATTTTTCGCCAAAATCAAATCGTATACATAGAAATTATTTTAATATTATTCCATATAATAAAATTATCCACAATTATTTTAAACACGACACTGAAGTATACCGTATAACGGTGTAAATGGGTTCATGGTAGAAATAGTTTACAGTTTGTCTAAATATTTTGAAAATGTCATTGCTAATAGAAAGTTATAGTTTAAATAATATTGGGATAAAATCATCAAGATACAAGGGGTACTAATTACTATTTACCATAATAAATATTTTTTCAATTACAGAAATATAACAAAAATCATTCGAGAACAGAATTTGTTAAAAAAACCATGTGAGCATCCTAGTTTTAACTTCCATCGATCGTATAAAAATTAGCTAGCTTTAACGTTTTGTTTAATTTACAGCAAAAAAACTTTTGAAAAATTTTGTATTTTATTTTCAAACCTCAGTTGTTAAGATTACAAATTTTCTGGATTATAAACTTCAAAATAATTTTCAAATGTTGGTGATTTTGATAAATTTGATAAATGTGTTAAACACGTAAAATGAAAGTATTTTTTAATCCAGATTTTTCACATAAGAACAAATATCTTATTGTACATAAATGTATTCATTTTTAATTACAACAACAATAAAAACCAAATCGAAATTTGGTTTTATTTACTTTCTAGATTTGTATTTTTGTACCGATTATTTTGGAAAGTACTGAACATTTTTTACTTTGGAACAACCTCCCATTTTGTACCGTTCAAAAATACCAACTAGATCTAATTTGCAAAAATTTAAAACTACCCTCAATGTTCAATATTAAAGCATTTGTACTGTTCCTGAATGTGAGGCCAGACAAAAAATAACACATTTCGCATAACCAATATGCCCTCAGAATCTAAAATGAAATAAAACTAATACGTGAGATACCCGTTTTGAGTCAGATATAATGTATTTTATTCTCACTAAATAAATTGCATTCAGGTAGGTACTTGTCAGATTCAATTTATTGCATATACGCGTTTATAATATTTTGTTCGGATAGAAAGTTTGTTTATATATGTGTATTGTATTTTAACCAGATCGTTTCCTGTCATGTATGCAATTGTAGCTTAACTAATTTCATAATTCAACAATTTTGACAGGTACCAATCAGAATAATTAATATCTAACAAAATAAAAAACTACGGTGGTCACTAACTATATCCATATAGTATTATGTTATAACAACCAATATGCCAATAAAAAATGTATTAAATATGTATATTGTATACCCATACAGGAACAGGTTCTTATGGTTTATTAATTGATCGGTGAGTATAAAAACACTAACGGCCGAAATCACCAACTACAGAAGTACTTACCTACTGTTCTACAAGCACCTACTACCTATATATTATATAAATGGCTATATTTATGTATTGTTGAATGTCTCTGTGTCTTTAAATATATATAGTGACCAATGTCCCAATAAGTAGATGGTTGAAGTAAATAATAAGGCACGGATACTACTATTACAACCACTTAACAAAATTGAAGAACGACGATTATTATTTATGCTGTAATGTAATTACATTATCTTTATTGTTTTCGAATTGAACGCAATGATTTATCAAATACTTATCTGTTTTATATTTCTATGTTATATTGTACGGTATTTTCAGTAAATGGCACATAATAGGTCTATAACCGTTTACAAGATGGTATGTATAACTCGAAGGAATGGATTGCAAATTGAAACGTGAAGCCATTAAACAGTATAAGTGGACGTCGTAGCTAGCGAGTGACCTTGTGCTGAGTCATCTTAAATGATTTGTCGAGTGAACATCGTTTAAGAAAAATATACAAATGTGGATTGAAGACGGATGAACCATATAATGGACCATAGCGGAATTAACTTAAATATATTGACCTTTATTGAGGGTACAAATGTAAATAGCTCGAAAAAAATATTAATGAGATTGGCGGCAATTTATTTATTTATTAAGATTTATGAAAGCACAGTGCCGCGGCCGTTGCCACAATAATTGTGTATTTTTTTATAACTCGTAAATCAATCTGAAACGGACAGTGTAGTATTTTTATTTTTATTTTTTTTTGTAAAAAAGAAGAAAGTATATTATGACTAATAATTAGTGAAAATTGTTGTTGATTAGATTACGAGAAGTGGGATAAAAATCTTCCACATATTATTATACACGTTGTATATAAATTCAAATTATTAATTTTAGTGTTCAATTTATTTTACTTATTACATTATGTTTATTATGTTGCACTTTTGTCTATGCGAATTAAAATTTGCTTTACTTCAAACTATTCTTATTATAAAATATAGGTACTCTTAGCTGTTTGTGCATTTTTAACCTAATTATTTACAGTATAGAAAGTTTTTCTATGTACAAAAAAAACATTCTAATAACTTTGTAGGTATATTAAAATTCTGTTTTTTCAGCAAACATTTTCAGTATAAATATCTTTTGCAAGTTTAAATTCTGCAGCGCATGGCAGAGAAACTTTTTTTGCCGGAAAAATGGTATATTATATAGGTACATAGTAATACAATAGCAACTTTAAATAAATCATATCTATTTGGATATATACATAGGTAGTCACAAATAGTTTGTTATAAAAAATTCAAAACAAAATTCTCCTTTTTTTTTTTAAATGCACAATGTTTAGCTATCAACATTTTCATTGATTATAACTTAAATCTTGAAATATGTCAAATATTAAATTATAATGCCACGAATTACTAATTAGTAATTAATACATTTACTTTGAAAATGATATCATCTAATAACGGTTTATACAATTTAAGGCAGTATAACATCTTTACTGGTTCACATTTATTCATTTCTCTGTTGCAATTGTTTCTATTATTAGTTTTGTCCTTTAGTTGATCAAACATTAAAAAATCAATCATTGGTAGATTATTTCAAGTTCGTTGGACTAAGCACCCCCATAGGCACCAGCTATTTGCGCCTTTATGACTACTAATGTAGGTATACATCTCTCGATCACCGATATGATAATTTAATAATATTCAATGTGTATACTTGTAGGTAATGTTTGGTCTTTATAAAAGCTTATATTCGTTATACACTCTATACATGCTGTTTATTGATTTTAATAATAAGTAAATAACTTTAATATGTTAGTCTTATTGATGTCTGCTCGTCTCATACATACACATAATTTCATCACATCAACGTTTCGTGTGAGCATAACTAACATAATATTAAGCTATTTTAGTAATGAATCACTGCAGAATCATTGTCCGTGTTCGTAGTGTATAAACTATAATATTAATACATATTGAAACTGCCAGATAAGACTGTGGGATCAACATTATACAAATATTGATTTTACAGTGCATATCTATACTAGGAGAATCTCGTTATGATATCATACATTAGACAAATAAATATTTTTTAGGCAGAAAGAAATACGATTACGCCTAATGGTCATTGAATGAGCCCAATAATTAATTCCAATGTGTATTTATGGATAACATAATTTAAACGGTATGGGAGAACCGCCATTGTATACTTGTATTCTATAAAATATATAATACGTTTATTATCACATGCCGACAAAGCTCATCAGATAACATAATGATTAATTTTTTCCTGCTCCGAGGAAACGTCGGTGACGACATTTGGAAACGTCGTGAAATTTCACATTGCAGTGGGGGATGGTGTATATATATAGTATCTCCCTAAATACAATTGGTCAGCACAATTAAATATACATTATAATATGTGTGCAAAGAAAACTTTCGTCGAATCAGCAGAATTACAGATGATTCATGTGAAAAATCTCAACAGCGTTTAATTTATACGCAAGCAAAGCGTTTGTTTAATTGAAGGTACAGACAATTACGTCGGATTATGTATGTGCGTATGTATATATAATCACGCTGCACTAGGCAATTAGATAAAAATACGAGCAAAAATATTTATCAAATATTTGTAAATTTATTTTTCATTTTAAATGCGGATGACGTAGAATTAAACGAAAAAAAAAAGGGATTGTGTTAAGGCTCAATCACAGTAAGCATGCGTACATGGTATACTTATATTACACGATGCGCGCGATGGAAATCGTTGAAATGTTGACGATTTCGTGTTTCAGACAGATTTATAGATCTGTTGTAGCCGCAACAGTCGCGGTGCAGGCTGCAGACAGCAGTATACCTACGTACAATAATTAGTTTTACTCGTCAAACTCCCCGTCCTCGGAGAAAAAATAAATAAATTATCACACCTATAACGTATTTAATTAAACGAGGACGACAATTAATTTAATTTAACCAATCAGCAATGTTTTTCTACTGACACATATCACTGGGGGTCTTTGCAGTCACCGTTACCGCGGTAGCTATATCATATCACAATATGTGTAAAATATAATATAGGTGTGTAGGTATTCCTCTTCGCGCGGATCGGAACACGTTTGACACGCATTCCTAAAATTATTATAAATGCTTTGAATATTTTTCAAGATACGTGACTAGTGCGGAATAAAAAGAACAAATTGTTTACGTCTCGGCGTATGGATATATTTTAGCCGACGAGTCTTCGAAAAACAAAATGTTGTGGAAACAAAAAATAAATCATCAATCCCAGCAGGCACAACGCGTTCGGAATCTGTAAATCAGTACGAGTACAACGCGTTGGAGATGTAATAATGAGAGCCTCGGAGTGGCATATAAGTATATTATTGGCGTATAAAAAAAACATATACACGTAGAAAGTAAATCGTTAGCAACTTTCTGTACGCACTGCAGAATGGACCACCACGCGGTTTTTTTCGATTTCCCGTATTAGGCTTACAGGAAAAAGGACGAAACACAACGTGCGCGTCCTGTATACAGCCGTACTTGCAGAGGTTTCTTAAACAGATAATATATTTATGTATAGATGGTGACACGTAGAAAGCTCGACAAGCTCGTATTCGTGTACCGTGGCTGCATCGCTTTTATATTATTGTATTGTCGTCGAACACTCATTATATAATTCACAGCACAGCAGTATAAGAAAATGAGCTGTTCATTATCGCTGTATGTAATCGGGTATTAACCGTAAATATTATGACTGTAATTACGTTATAATAATAATTATTATTATATTATTTGCGGGCCGACGAAATAAATATGATCTTCACTTTGTAGGTTTCAGAGAAGCAGTTTTACCAGAGAACGGCGACACTGAAACCAGAACACCGACCTTGGGGATATAATAATAATATATTATGCTAATATAATCGTATTTTACTTCACATGTTTTCTATGGTCGTTTGTTGGGCATTTTATTTTTCATTATGTCAATTTTTTTTCTTCGATCGTCGTCGTTATATAGTTATGCAGGATGTATTGATATCGTTATTGTAAATATAATTACTGCTCGTTATGCGTTCGTGAATATTATTATTATCTGTGTTCAGTTCGTATGGGAGCGTGTAATGTTATACAAGACATGCTCCTTCTAACGAACGTTCTTTATCGCTTTTCCTATGTAGAAATGCATAAATTATTGTCAATCATAAGACAGTTGAAAATATATCAACTAGTAAAAAATATATTATATACAGGGTGATTCAATAAGCATGTTCATCCCCATTTTTTCCTTTAATAACGAATTTATTCAAATTCTGATTTTTGGAATTTTTCAATCTAATCAAAGACCATATTTTCAAATCTTGAATTTTTTTGCACTACTTAAGGAGGGCCCTGTGGTGACACAAACTTCTGTTTTTCAGATGAGAACCTCCCTGTAAATTAATTGATAATTTTTTTTTAAATGTTGATGTTGTTATTTAAATGTTTGTACTAAGGATAAGATTCCTTAAAACTAGTTTTACATAAATATAAATTAGACTTAAAATTGGATCTAGTATTTATTATACTTGGGCTATTTTTGATACTAAAAATTGTTATTAAAAAATGTTTAAAAAATTATTATTAGCGATTGATTAATATTAATTAATACAATTTTCAAATCACCATGGCCTAAATATCTTATAAACTCATTACTATTATAGACCAGGGATCACCAAATGGTGGCCCGCGGGCCACATCCGGTCCGTTGATGAATTGTAA
Organism: Myzus persicae; assembly: GCF_001856785.1. Lineage (NCBI taxonomy): Eukaryota > Metazoa > Arthropoda > Insecta > Hemiptera > Aphididae > Myzus > Myzus persicae. Next base: position 396,393 of record NW_019102620.1, on the reverse strand, counting down.
CCGGCCCGCAGACTAGGAGAAAAGAAGCCGATAATATCTTATCTTTGTACATTAGTTTTGGCCAATCGGCATATTACAATAAATATTATGTACATGCTTTGCATTTTTATGGCTCTCGAGAATTTTCCGAATTCTTAATAATATGGCCCACGGAAAGTATTAATTGGTGACCCCTGCTATAGACCTTTTATCCTTAGAACTCAAAGTTAAATAACTCAAAACCTACTAATACAAATTTTGATTTTGATACGTCAAAAATTTCAGAAAAATGATCTACTGTATAATTTATAGTTGAATAGGGAAGTTCTCATTTGAAAAACAAAATTTTGCATCTCCACGGGACACTCCTTAAGTAGTCCAAAAAATGTTAAGAATTTGAAAATATGGCCTGAAAGTATATTCAAAAATTAAAAAAATCAAATTTTGATTAGCTGAATTGATGAAGAAAAAAGGGGGTGAGCATGCTTGGTAAATCACCCTGTATGGCTGTATGTATATATTAAATTATTTTATAATTATGATTAAGATATTTAATCAAATAAACATGTCAAATTATGTGTTTTTTATGATTTAGTTTTAACATATAATTATATTATATTATATTACATACCAATATAGTCAATATTATTATTCGTTAATTCTTATAAAAAACTGATAACTTTGATTTTAAATCAATGATTTTATTGAACCACTTAACTATCATTATTGTTTTAGTTTCTTTTTATAAACTTAAGTATTAATTTTACACTTAATATAAAAAGCAATTATATTTATAAGTTGTGCATACTCGTATTTAACATTTAATGGAACTATGTTCTGAAAAAAATTAAATCAATTAAATCATTGTATCAGTCGTTGCTTAATCTTTTGAAATGATAAATATTTAAATAAATTGAGTATATATTATATATAGAGATTAAGCAACAACTGATATATCGATTTGATTTAATGATAGTTTAATTTTAATAAGATAGTTCCAATAAATGTCAACATTCAAAGCCTAATATAAACTTAACTTTTATTATAAGCTACCTAAATAATAATTGATTAGATCTGACAATCGTGATCATAATTATACATATAAAATAAATACTTTTTTATACTAGCGCAGACAAGTTGTGTAGGGACTTTAGGACTTATGGCAGCCAAGCCCGGATTAAGTGGGGCAGGGGCGACACGGTCGCAGGTTCCATCTTTATCCCCAGCATATTTTTTTATAATCTTTAAAAAAAAAAGTTATAAGTAGGTAGTAAATACAAAATAAAAATATTCTGAATTTTGTATCACTAAAAATGTCTAAACGATAATAGATATTAAATTGATTACAATATGATGAAGCTTATAAAACGGGAGTTATGTACTACATATTGTACGCATAGATGATATAAAGGCTTTATCATCTATGATTGTATGTGGTGATATAGTACACAATTATGCAATTATAATATATCTACAGTACTAAAAATGTAGTGATACAGTTTTTTTGATGTTAAAGTTGAAAGGGGGCCAACTATAAGTGTATTGTGTCCCGAGGCCCAATTCATCCTTAATCCGAGGTTAACTGAAGCTACAACTTACAACACGAATAAAAATGTATTTAATTAACTAGACATCAATGACTGCTCGTGAACCAAATAATTGATGAGGAAAATATTTTAAGCTCTTTGAGAGACACTACATGTTCTGAAAACTACAAACATGATTAAAGAAAACTTATTATACATCTTTATAATTGTGACTTAAAGGTACATAATCATTTTAAGGAGAACGTTAAATGAATGATCTTTATAGGTCGATTTAATAAGAAATATTAGGACTAAATACCTATTTTCATTTGGTGAAATGTCATCTTATATAGTATAAGTAATAACTAATAGAACAATTAACTTTTACTTTGCATTTTTTTTTCTGTCTAATAATTAATTTGATTACATATTTTCGGCTCCTTTCACAATAATATATTATTATTTGTGCTGGTCGACTGAGGACAGATATTTTTTACCTTGCTCGGGATAGAGTGTGAATGAAGATAGCTTCTAACTCGTAACAGCGTCACAGTTATTTTGTTATCATACATTTTATCATTTTCTGGATTAATTTATTAATTTAAATTACAAAAAAAAAAAATACATAGTATAATTAAAGAAACTTTAAAATGGTATCTGTAAATAACTCTATGACATGTTAATAGCTATATTTTGTTTCATAAAATATATAATAGAGTAGTAGACAGTTTAAAATCCTAGGTAGGTATAATATAATATATTTCAAAAATCCAATAATATTCCTGTTATTTTAACAACATAATTTAATATTAAGTAGGTATATAATTTAGAATATATTTTTGATAGGATTTTTTTTCGCAAAATGATCAAAATGTTAGAGTTAATTTTTTTTTACTAAAAACTATAAATTACTAACCCAAAAGGCAATATTAGTTAGAAATTAGAATTAGCTTGAAGTTCAGTTGAACGATTTCGAAAATAGAATATATCTATGTATTTATCATGTATGTAATATAACCTATCTATTTTATAATATTATATATTTTATAAATATACTGTAATTTTCAGATAAGCTTCTGTAAAATCATATTATTTCAATAATAACTAATTAATTAACGTCAAAGCAAATATTGACAATACATTGTTTTTCCCTATCAGAAATATTTTCTGAGAAATAATATTAAAAATATTTTCGTCGTCCACTGAAAAATAATTAGATGATGTGTTTTTGTTTGTACATCAATATTTGATTAACATATTAATAAAAGAAGAATTTACTTATTCATAAAAAGGTAAAATAATATATTCTTCCTGAGAACAATAATTTCCGTATATTTCTGATTTATTCAATGAACGATTAATCGAGATAACGTTTAAATGTTCATAGAAAACCATTTTAAATTCAAATTCTTGATATTATATTTTACACAGTTTTATTGATAAAAAGCCAAGGTTAGGTCAGATTGAGAAATGTATTGCATACACTATAATAGTATAAATGTATAATCAATACGTCGTTTTGATGTGCATACTTGCAAGTTGCAGTAGATGTACATAAGTGTGTAACTGTAATGATGTTTAAGTAAACAACTTCCAGTATATAGCATGATACACAGCACATATTATACATACATATTTTAACGAATATGTATTTATAGAAAGACAATTATAGAAACAATTGTATATTATATACAATTTTGAATTTATAAAAATATATAAAAAAAGAACAATAATAATGTCTATTGTTTAACGATTGATTTATAATAAATATCCAATGCCTAAGTTTTGTCAATGTACCTACTACAAAATATTACCAGTTGATAACGGGTTATCGTTATTTTTGCATCCCAGTATGCGATCAAGTTCAGCGTCAACTATTATACAGTCAAATTAAAATAATCTCAATTACAAATTTGCTATTAAAAATAATTTGAATCAACTAATACTCTCGTGATTGAAAATGTGATGAATATTCGATTGGTCTAACAGTCATAAAAATAAGGCAAAAAATAATTATAATATGGTTGGACTTATATTCTTCATCCTGAGATTCATACAACTACCTATTCAATGAATAATATCATAATATCATATTTATAATTTGTTTATGAAGACATGAAAAAATTTAAATGTTTGAAAAAGTTGTGACATGGTACTAAATATAACTATTATTGAGTTACTATAGTAAAATTATAAAATATACTATGATTATAATTCACACTAGACGGTAAAAGATCAAGCAGTAACAATACTTGAAATTCTAGCAATCATTTGTAAAGCCGTTCATCACCTAATAGGTACCTACCTACCTATATTTTTAATTATATGCTACATAATTAATACAACTAATAATATAATACATATTTAATTTTTTTTTTAATTATTGTGTATCTAATTAAAAATTCCAACTAGTAGTTTATCAGTTATTAAAATGTTCGTACTAAGGATAAAATACCTTAAAAATGTTTTATCGAAAATATAAAACAAATATAATATTGGATCTAGTATTTATTAGTAATTATTGTACTTTGACCATTTTCACTAATTATAAATTTGTGTAGATTATTATAAATTACTACAACTTTAAAGTCATCATATAGTACACATTACTTAGTACACAAAATTAAATAATTCAAAAACTACTCCTTCAAATGGGGATTTCAACAGGTAGGGTTTTCAAGATTTACAGAAAAATACACTGAATAATTTATAATGGAAAAGGGGAGTACTCATTTAAAAAACAAAAGTTAGTATCTTTAAGTAGAACATTCCTTAAGTAGTACATTCAAGTATATTTCAAGATTCTTAAATGCAAGTTTTAAATAACTGCATTATTGAAGAAAAATCGGTGAGCATACTTGGTGAATCACAATATATATTTAAATAAATATAGTTCCCAGACCCCAGTTAATGCTTACGCCGAACATTGGTCCGTTGGAAAAATAATAATGGTGTCTTTATTAAAAGTAGTTCAATTTTATGTCTATTTTAACTGCCCAAGGGGCAAGGTCTTGTAATTTATTTGCTAGTTCTACAAATATTTATTTTATAGTTGTATGCTCATTGCCGCTATTGTCCCACATATTTAAATTATTGTTATATTTGATTAAATAAGCTAGGTGGTGTTGTTTTTTCAGACCTCTTTAAATTATAATATAAACGCGGTTGCAATAATTTATCGTCATTTTTATGTTAATTTAAGTTCTTATAACAACTATGCTATAATATATTACAAAAGTTTAAATGAGTTAAGTGAAATGCAGGAGAAAAATTGACATTAAGGACATTGATATATTATGATCATTGTCTGTTGCTGCACCTCCACTGTTATTTAAATACCTCCATAAGACATATGAAATTTTTAATTTACTTTTTCGAGTTATTATACTTTCAATCAATTACTGAATAATGTTAAAAGTAAAAGATTATATCCACATTACACAGATCGTAAATGTCCTATGTTGTGGACCTTAAACAGAGATTACAAATTCATCATATCTCAGTAAAGTTTAATAATGATTATCGTTTTAAATAATATCATAGCTATATACATCATACAAGTAAGTAATACTTTTTTGGTGAGACCCAAAACCAGCACGTCAAGCAAGATTGTTTGGATAACAGTTTGAGCATAGAGTAATGTGAGTGGAGTATAATATTGAACAAGTAAATTCAAGTACCAATTGATTATAATATATGTGCACAAATATAGCAAAATATGTTTTTTTCTTTACTACATTTTACGACTCTGAACCAATATTTGTGTCTGAACTATTGACAACTTTAAAGACAGCGCTCCAGCTGTATTCAAGTGGTAACATTTGTCACACCCTATATTTATATATTATACATTAAACACATACTATATGGTATTCTAGTACAAAATGTACACACCCAACACTGTCCGACCTGTCCAATTTATGACTTCCATTATTAAAATGTTACACGACAATAACCATCAACACGAGCGAAATCATCTATACATTTATTAACAGCCATTTCCAAGACAGTAAAGTACTATTTTAAATATAATAATTACTATAGATCTATAAACCAAACGTGTCTTATTATTAATAAAAACCTCATACACAGCTAGTGCTCTAACCCCCAGCTATACAGAATACTTTTCAGAATAAGGAATAGAAAACCTTCTCTGGATAACTAATACCGTAACAACATTCTTCCGATCACGTTGCAGAGTGGTTCGAATAATTTAGAAATTATTTGTCATGGATACTACCATGTTCATGAAATAAGATTTTAATTTTAAATCTTCGAAGATTATGTCTCAGAAAATGTTACGATGTACGTTAATTATAACTGTACAAGCTATCTATAATAATACTACCCGTTATGGTTTATTATTATTATTATTTTTTTTTTATTTAGAACTTCTAGTAAAAACTGTTGCAGTGCGACAGTTAAAATATTGATTTTGCACAATTAAAGTATTTACAGATATCATATAAGTATATGATACATATTATACACGTATCATATAAGTGATAGTTAAAGTAATTAAGCATAATGGTATAATATTAAAAATGATAATAAACACAGATAAGAAAGAGAACCGTAATTAATGTATAAACCTAATGACAAAAATAATTGGGAGTTAATGTCTTGACTATTTGTTCATTAATATGTTAGATAGAAATGAGTTTATAATGGAAGTTAAGACGGAAAGGAATTTTGAAAAAGCTAAATTAAGATGTGAATTTTGTGGAGGCATACGATGACGGGAAAAATAGAGGAGAGTTGTTGTGGAGGGGACTAGGGGAATAAGTTTTTTGTCTATGAGGTACTTTTGTGAGAGTTGGAGGACTCGATTTTTGGGCGATTTAGAATGGATTGGTAGAACACTATAACCGGCACCTCTTGAAACTGTCCTTATGATCCTCGGAACAGTGGCCGCATTTAGCTGGACTGGAGCGATTCTCGGTACAGCTATCTGACTCATGAGGCTCGCCACATTTGACACAGCGAGATGAATGATGGCAGTATCTTATGTGTGACCATAGTCTTGACTATTGAAATATTGAGGTTGATATTATGTCGTTTTATTTGATTACCCACCTATAATAATTACTCACGAATGACCTGAGATCCACAACTTACAATTTTTCTAGTGTAATTTTGAAAACTTGAGATGGGGGAGGTAACTTCACACATGACAATGGAGGTTTTATGGATTTCGTGACTATCGAATAAACATCAGTAGCATAGGTGTGCGCACAGGGGCAGCAGGGTGTGCTCCTGCTGTCTCTGGACGGTTTTAATAGATGTGTAAGGGCCGCACTGGTCCAAGTTGGGCGTAATGATCAATCAAAATTAAACTATTTATCCAAAAAGTGAAAATAATAAGTCATTACAGATGTTAAGATGTATCATGTACATAATATGAGCAGTATATAAAAAAAAAATTCATGCAGTACACACTACACAGATAGTATGTAGATACTACTATTAATTTCATTACCACAGTCCCTCCTCCCCCCCCCCCATTCTATTGCAGTAAATACTTTATTATTATTACATTCGATTGGTCAAGTTTGCTATTGTTCTTCCGTTTTCAAGCAATTTCTTTTTGTCTTTAAATGTTTACAATCATTCCTGTTACGAACTGTTCTTGTAAGCGTACGTTTTCTAAATTAACTATTGTCTAAAATAAGTTAAGAAATACTATCGCGGCCCAAGAAAGGTCGAACGCTTCACTTTTTTTATTTGTTGAACAAGAACTAACAAATACTAAATAGTGTTGATGTACATAGTGTGATTGATAAATTTAAACAATAATTCACGATTATTCGTCGGTTTGTATTATAATAACTATAAAGCATAATGCATTATTAATTTCGATACGGTATACCAGTGTTGAGCAAAAACAATCTGTAATATTAACCAATGATACCGTTTAAAGGTTTTTATCTCTAATTCAAAAGTCATGAATTGCATTAAACACAAATTCATTGGTTTTGTAGATACTTAATGATTAAGATAATGTAATATTTATGTTGAAATATATTTTTTTTTCAAAATCAAATTTGATATAATTTATGTAACTAAATAAATACTTATATAGAACAATACGTCATGTACCACGTATTGCGTATAAAATACAATATAATATAGATGCATAATTGTGTTATTTAGAATATGTATTAAGTGCTATTAAATTATTATTAGATTTGAGAGAAAGACGTAATATTGTATACGAGATGTCAACAAAAGTCAAAGATTTCACATTCTGCTTTTGAGCTTAAAACGTTAACTTAATACTTATGTATGGGCCGTTTGTCTGAAAAAATGGGCTGGTAAAAATATTCGCTGCCCCCGACTTGATGAAACTCTGCTCACGCCTATATGGTGGACGTATAACCTGTACACAGCGATTGTGAGCGAGCTGTATGGAATGCGAAATGTTTTATAGTATATAATATGTGTATATATATAGGTTATGGCCTATAGGTATGTAATATTTATAAATAAAAATAGGTATTCATAAATGTGTGTATTAATATCGTACTATTTCACTTTAATTTATGGTCAGCGTATACGATCGGGATTACAATACATACTCCTATAAATTGATCGAACCGTACGCCATTCCGAATCCCAACGCGAGAAAAGTGCAAAACGTTTGCACGTTTTTTTTTTTTTTTTTTGTTATCAGCTACACATATACGCGTCCGAAATTCCGTGCTTAGCCATTTGCCTACGACGCTTATTATAGTCTCTCGGTTTGTCGTAATTAATGTGGTATAATACAGGTACACCATACACGGTACTGTATATAGGTACCTACACGCTGCACATTGCACATTTACACACAACAATAGCGTTACATTATCAACTCTTGGCGTTATTCGTGACGTTCCGTGATGGGATCGCGTCCGTACGACTATAATAGGTATAGGAATACAATATCCGTATAGGTATATACTTCTATTCGTGTATATGTTATAATTGTTTACCACCATACAGGGACGATCTACGCGGATCGTGTTGTATATAAAAGCGTTAAACACGAAATATACTATACCGACTATATACCGACCTTGATCGGACGTACAAACGTCATTGAGTATAGCATATGTATAACGGGACTTCTGGTCCGTGGCGATTTGTACCTCACGTTCGCTGATCGATGAAGACTAGGTGGCTAATTTCAGTACCGCCGATAAATATTCTATATCACAACACATTTAAGTCCGTTATTACAATGGCCAGCAGAGTGCGATCTAACTGAAAGTCAAGTAGTTGCGCAGAGTATAAGTGTATGGTTATTAGTGTAGCGAGGACTCTACCGGATAGTTTAAAACCCACGATCGTTATTAATTATTATTACATTGTATAATAAGCGAATGCGGCAGCGGTCGTTATCGTCGTTCAACGGAAAATTTGTATTCTAAATTTCATTCGGTGTATCGTCCGATAGTTGTCGATGCCGTAGTTCATGAGTAAACGTGTAAAACGATACGCATTACAGTATAATACATTTTATAATAAATGATAAATCGAGTGGTTTTATTCTTTACCACAGTGACTGATTATATTTTGTACATTTTTAAAGTGAAAGGTCAAACGACGACGACAGCAGATTGACACTTTGGAAATACTTCGCATTGTGTACCGGCGGCGTCTCGTCGGCGAGGGTGGTATATAATACGAGTGCTGAAGGTTGTGGCCTGTGACCTCTTTTGAAATTCTAGTCAAATCCGACGTGCACTCGGATTTTCCAAAAAATATCTTTAAATGAAATAAGCGAAATACAAAGCGACATAGAAATTAAAACGTGGAAGACCATTCAAAAAGGAACGCGAAATTTCATTATATATACGTACAGCGTCAGGAATCTGCGCATTAGAAGCGTAAACGTCGCAGGGTTTAACGTATACAAAACGTTCAAAGCGATTTCAATAACCAAATAAGTCAACGACAGCGGCGTTTAGTCGCTAATATATTTTATACAATATTATTATGAACGCTCCGATACACCGATGACACTGTGCACGCCGTATAAAATACGTCTATGACATACACGCGTACGACAACCATCGTATGGGCATATGATATTATAATATTATTATACTTATTTATCGATTTAACTTCCGAGGAGGCCGTCCTGCAGGTGCCAACGCGTTATGAGTATCGTCAAATTATTGTTATTATTATTATCCACACGAGACGCGTTGTTTTTAATGTTTGGTACCGTATTAAATATAATATTGAAGAAAACATCGATTTACCGTCGTAACCGATGTGAGATATATATATATATAATATGATGTAATTGCTGCAGTAACGGTTGTATAACAGACATGGGAATAACCGTGTTTGGGTCGAAATCCTTATTATAAAACGTCGTATATTATATAATATGTGTAGGTATGGGGTATCCTGATGGGTTGATCATTAACTGTTATACGAGTGCCCAAGAGGTTCACCCTCATACAGAAAATTCAAGTCCCCGACAAACGTAATACAGCAAGACGTCATGACGAGTTCGACATAATTTTAGTTAAAATATATTTAAAAACTATAATAACATTTAACATAATACATCGGTATAATATTATGTTAATTACGTACATGCATATCTTAGTGTAGACCTATATATAATTTAAGACTCTATGTGTGTTTAATGTTTATATTATTCACAAAATACGACATTAGTAAGTCTGGTTCAAGCTGAAGTGCCCATGTGCTATGCAAGCGTTATTTTTAAATTGTTGTTCATTTTCAAGAGTTTACTAATCATATGGTTATTATGATTATTTACCGACTAGGTACCGCTAATCCGCGAGAATGTCATTATATAATATAATATATTAAACGAGTGATAGCTAAAGATTTCTGACCTTCAGACGTTGTACGTCTACGGGCGAGAGAAAATTGTTTGTTACCGCCCTTATTTTAGGTGCAATGGTAAACATATATATATATAAAAACGATTTTTGCAAATAAATGTCTTAATTCGGAATTGGTTCCGCGTGACGTACCATTGCGGCGTGGTTCTGTTCTCAATCGCCTTATCGCGAGCCAAGTGCCATTATAAACGATTCGCTCCGAGTACCCGCTGATGCGAAAAGTTGATAATATGTATACAATGCCGCAAAACGTTGTGTCGGTGTTTATCGATTATAATGGATACACAACGTAGTATACAGGACGAAAGCAATGGTTTTTTTCATTTATATAAAACGCGAACTATATATAGCAGGTATATAATATATGACATCACGCGTATACATGCAGTACGAATAATTATAATACGCGAACTGTATGGGGTTATGCCGATCGAGTGCCTAATGAGTAATGAGTAATGGCCAATCCGATCAATTTTTAGTAGTCTTGTAGGCAGGTATAGTTGTATGTTTTATTTACACAAGCCATTTAAATTCAATAAATTCATGCTTGAATTATTTATGAATTATCTGTCCGTTTGTACTAACTATACTCAATCATTATTTTAGTATTAATTCAATAATAATATTTAAGACACTATGGCTTGTGCTATATTATACATTTGATGAGCCATCGAGAGTAAAGAATTAAAAACAATCAGCAGGTAAGAATATGTGTGTTTTAAAAATTAACAGATTTCAATTTTAAATGGCTTTTGAGGGTAAAAATACAAGTGATTTAAACAAAAGAAGTTTAAATTACTCGCAAAAGATATGATTTCATTCAAAATGATTTTTTTTTCAAAACGTTAATTTTATTTATTATTCTAAGTCAGGGGTCGGGAACCTGCAGCTCTTTGGAAAATTCCCATTAATATTAAGTAGATACGTTGTTTTGTGTGTTATTGTATTTAGTTAAATAATATTATAATTATATAAACGATAATTATTATAATAATGAATTAAAAATTAAATATTTTTCTATATGTTCTAAATTTAAGACGTATCATTGTGTTTTTAATGCCTAACAATTTTTCAATGAAATAATAATACTATCCTTATTTTAATATTCTGTAATATATTGTCTATACTAACAACTCCCTGGATATCATGGTTTTGTAATTTTTCGAAAATGTGGCTCTTTCTTACGAAAATGTTCTTGACCCCTGTTCTAAGTTATAAAAAACAAATAATTATTTTATTATTATACGCTTTCTTTAAGATTTAAAATAAAAATAAAATTGCTAAATTTTATGTTTTTTCGTAGATTTCTTAGGTTTATTGACTAAAAAATAAGCGTATCGCATGTGTTCGGAGGCACGATTCCCATAGAACGCTATCAGCCATATTTTATGCCTTTTGGATTTTACGAGCCTTTGAAAAATCTTTCCACCCATAATTTCTGTAAACAAATAAAGCCTTAGTACTGTTATATTAGTGGTACATGTATAGGTACATTACATTATATAATTAATGCATACGTGATAAAGTTTCCATCACAAGTGGAATAATTAAAATATGTAACACAATAATATTAAAAGTACTACCAATTATAATTTATTAATTGAATTTGGTAACTAGTATTTATTTATTATAGGTATTTTTTTTTTTTGGGGGGGGGGGGGGATAATAGCAGAGCAATGGACTAGACCAGCCCTCCAAACATATTTTCTTCAACCTCTCTCTGGCTTCAGCCGTTACATGCCATTTGCTTTCCAGATTCTAACCAACTTTTTCGACACAGTCTTCCCATTTTGGACAAGATGGGTTTTTTCAGTTCCTCTTGGTTTATTCAATTATACTTACAGCTCTAACTATCAATCTTTTTCTTCCTACTAATTCATCCGTCATTGATTATTTCTTTACCACGTTCAATCTTGTTTCTTCTGAGTTATTATATTTCTGAGTCATATAATACTGGGTGTACCAAAATAATATGTATTTTTTTTATATTATTGGAGATAGCTTTTGAACTTAATTTTAAATTAAATTAATTATATTATTTATGTGTTCAGATTATTTTCAAAATACCTTCATTTAAAAAAAAATACAGTTTATTAGTATTAATATTTTTCTGAATGTGCTTATATTTCTAGAAACATAATATATAGTTCCTATAATATAATAAAATAAAATTCAAATTTTTTGACAATATAATATAGGAGTGAATAATATGCAATATATTTTGTGTAAGCTTTTATCGACATTCGTCGATGTAATATTTTCAAAATACCTTTTTACTATCATTTTTTATTTTTTTATTAGATTTTTTGCTGAAAGACATAACAATGTAATATCATTTAAAAAAAAAGTATTTTCAATAATGAAATCCATCCTTTTAAGTTGGTACTTATTTAATCTTATAAAATAAAATGTGTTGATTTTTTCCTGTTTTATACAATAAATTGTTTAGTAAGTAATAACAGCCACGAACAAAGTATAAGGTTCAGCCCGGTGATTGAACCACAATCAAAAAAATACTGTGCAAAAAGAGTATAGAAGGTACTAAGATCTTACATTTATTGAATATCAATTTATTAGCTTGGATAACAAATTTTATAGGTAGTTCGATTTTAAAATAAATCACCTGAAGAGTAGTTTATACTTAATTGTAAAACAAAACAATTATCCAGTATTCTGGCTAGGTTCGTCCAACCTAGCCGGCTATACCTATATCTTGTATAGTTCTATGTAAATAATACGTAAGTTCTACATTATGTACAGGTAAGTACTGCACCATATTATACCTATACAGTATACATAATAATATATATACGTATATACGAAAACCAATAACTATTACAACTGGCATCAACCTTCGGTACGGTCCATTAAAATTGAAAGCACATAAACTATTTCAGTCACTAAGAATAATTTAGGTCTGTTTAAATTTACATAGGTTTAAGTATCCAAAAATATTCTGTATGGATGCCTTTGTTTTGCTACCCAGTACGTTCATAATCTAATATAATTTAATTCTTATGGTCAGGTTGTTGGGTAAGGTTAGGTCATATCCTTTTATTGTTCATCGACATTTAACAACGAAATTATTTTAGGCCTATACATAGGTATATGATCAACAAAATATACGCGTAAGATGGCATATTTAAATAGTAGGCGAGATTAAGTCTTGCCTATATTTGTTGACTCATAAGCTACATTGTATACCTATATACATATTTGAATGTTGGTCCCATTCACATTAAACATATTATGGATACGGCTTCCTATCTTCGCTTAACATACACTCTTTTAGACGAACATAAAGCGGAGAGCTGTTTTCACTCGTACAGAAGCTGCTGAGCGATAAAGAAACTAAGTGCAAACATTTAAACAATAGCGAAAAGAAACGTAACGAGGTTACAGCTAACAATGGTATCAGTATATAGTGTTGGCTCACAGATTTTAGAATGACACATCCGATGGTTAGTCCTGACAAAAAAAAAAACCCGACAGTTCTACGTATGTGGAAAAAAAATATGTATATCGTACATGTCATTTACTAATATGTATAATGTATATGGATGTTGTTACTTGTTATACCTATTGTAGTGGTGTGTGTATATTGAATAATGTTATCGGAATTGATTTTTACTGTTTATAGGCAACATAGACTATGGATGCTTCCAAACAGAGACTTCAAGGTTCAAGTTTGTAGTTAAAAAAAAATGATAGTTTCAAACTCTGTGTGGATGCGAAATATTTTTGACAAGTCCAAAGGACAAAGATCAAAGGGGAAACTGCGTTTAGTCGTATTTACTATTTATAGTATTGAAATACTTGTATGGAAAAATTGATCAAACACAATTATTTATTTAAGGATATACAACCCACATACTTTAATGTTCAGATCGAAGCAATAATAATAATGTATTGGTTTTACAATGTTTGAAAAAAAAATACTTTGGTGTGAACGTCCACGATTTGGAGCATAAATCATCTCCAATCAATCTACACTGACGGTAATCTCTGTTAAACAATTAATTTTGTTGGTTATTCAGGTAGTTAAAAATACCACTATCTTTTCTAATAGTTGGGAAAAACTAACAAAAAAAAACAGGAATATGCAGCTTTTGTCAGATTCAACAAAATCGATATTTTTTTAATTAAGTAAGAAACAATCGTAGAGACTTTCAATTTTTATTTTATATCAGAAATTTCGATACCAAATCAAATTATAGGAAAGGTATTATTTTAAAAATACCACGACTTAAGAATAAATTTTTAGACATTTGAAGTTGTCTATTGTAGATTCTGAGTGGAGCGATAAATGTGTTGATTTTACAATAATGTGTGTGTTTTTTTTTTGTGTCTATCATCAGTAAAGGTCCTTCGATTTTCTTTAACAGCATTTTTTCTGGTAAAAAAATGAATCAGTTAGTATTTTGGGGTGACAAAAGTAAAAAATTCCCAATAGTTTTGAAAAGCGCCGGAACAAACAAAAACAAAATTAAGGAAAAATGAAAATTTGCACTCAAAGCCGGTTAATTAATTTTGGTGTTTGGTGTAACTCAAAATTATCGTAGATATATGATATTTTCACTGAATGGTTATATTAGCATTTTATATACACTATACAATTTTCAAAATATTGTGACTTGTTTTCAACTGTTAACGGACATTTTCAATTGCCAAATTTTGTAGTTTATTTTTCTATAAATGTCACTTAAATTTAATTCATTGGGTCAAAAAGTTTGAAAATTTAAGGTAAAAATATTATATTATTATTGTAAAAATACAAGGTTTTTAATATATTGATTTCAACACAATAAAATTTTCAAAATATTCTTACAAGTTTTAAGATATTTATATCTAGATATCTATAGTGTCTGAAAATTTTAGAATAATTAATTTTATATTTAATCTTGAATAAAACAAATTACAATTGAGTTCGTTTATTATTTGCATATGCATTCAAGAATACAAGATTATACAAACTCAATTGTAATATTTCGTTGAAATGCTTACCCATTCTACATCGGTAAATTACACATGTTTTTAATTTTTATTTAGTACATTTATATAAGTACTAAATACTATTGTCTATCAACATATTATTGTCATTGATAATGTATACTGTATGCATAACGTAACACTGTAAAAATCTGTGGAATCAGATGTCAACATTTTGATATATCTTGTAGGTATATCGTATATATAATATATTATATCCTACTTTTCTAGTGAACTCAATAATTATTATGATATCCGAACTGGCAATAGAAACATTCAAACACGGATAAAACATTCATGTTCTACCCGAAAAATAAAAATAATTATTCATAAAAGTTGACCATAATATAATATAATATGTATATGTGAAACTTGATTAGACTAGGTCTGGAGATAAAACCCCCTCCCCCCTCCCGAAAAAATTTCTAGGCACGCCAATGCATACAGATATTGAACTTTTAGACTGTACATTTCTAACACAAACTATTAAATATGAAACATTAGTATTCGAATAGAATAAGATATGATACATCATTAGTATTAGAAAATGTAATATTTTATCGATATAATAATTTAATTATTGCCTTATAATTTATAAAATAACCTCATGCATATATTATAAAACAAATTAAATATTATGATTAAATATGCTGAACACTTCAATGCTCTTTGTTTTTCCAATACATCCAACTGGTGTCTTAACAATTTTTTAGTGGTTAATATGTAATATGTATATAACTATAACAAAATTAAAAAATATATGAAAAACAAGAAATAAACGAAAATTTTGATTTTTTATCAGACAATTGTGTGAAATAACTTCTGTTTAAAGTTTAAGCAATTCAACTTTTAATTCTATCTCAACCCTTCCTTTAAAAGTCACATCTAAAGAAACAAATTCATTTTGTAAAAAAATAATAATTAAAATTTATTATATTTTGTATACTTACTGAACTTATGATACTGAATAAAATCGATTAAACAAGTATACAACAATAAATTCATGAAAAAAATGTTGACTAAGAAATAATTTCAAAATCTTATTAAGCATCGTATATGTAATCAAATTATGTAGTAGATATATTTTAGTTATTTAAATATTCACTTAAAGAATAGTTTGGATTTTTATCTTTAAATAATGCTGTGTTTGGTAGTGTCGTAAATATGATTAAAAAATCTGGGGGGAGGGGGCTAGAAATATCAATTAATACGTATTAACAGTATATTATAGAAAAACGTTATAACTACAAAGTGCTTTTAGTATTTTGTGGTACCCATAACTATCTAAAAATATTTGTTTCGTTTTATTTCTCGTAATAAATAAAATAAATATTTTACTTAGGTATTTACTAATTTAAAAAAAAATTGAACTTGTATACTAATATTAGGTGTTGGTCATTGTTTGATTGAGTTTTTTTTTAAATTTTTTATATCTCACTTGTAATCTTTAGGCACTTACTTACCACAAGAAAAAAATGAACCAACCACTTACGATTTAAAAGTTGTACAAAACTTAAATACGTTCGGCTGCACCTGTTTCCGTCAATAGATTGATTTCAAATTTTATGAACAGTTTACATTTATTTCGGAATGTTATAAGATCAGTATTTAGTAGTTTGCAAAGTAGGACATTATAAAACTAAAAAACAAAAATATACTTAATAAATATAGACCAATAACATAATATATGTAGGCACACTTGATAATATTGCTTAGCGTTAAATTGTGTGTATTAATAATTCTGCCCTCGCAGGAATTCAAAAGCAAGTGGCAACGAAGTTCGTTGTTTTTTTCTAACATTACTGTTATACCTATACGGCGAGCATTGTATTTTAATTTATAACCATCCATAAACGAAAGATACATACCTACAATTCAAGATAAAAATAACGTAAGTAGCAGTAGGTAGTTTACAAAGTAGGACGTTGTAATACGAAAACAAAAATTTACTTAATAAATAAAGACCAACATCAATTGTAGGCACACTTGATAATATTGCTCAGCGTTAAATTCATTGTATTAATAATTTTTGCCTCACAGGAATTCAATAGCAAGTGGCAACGAAGTTCGTTGTTTTTTCCCGACATTATTGTTATACCTATAATACGGCGAGCATTATATTTTAATTTATAACCATCCATAAATGAAAGATACCCGCAGGCTATATTTCAAGATAAAAAATAACATAAGTAAATAATACATATTATATCGTAGAATATAATATGTAGGTACCAACTGTTTTAATAGAGCAGATTCAACCGAATGACCGATATTGCTCGTTTTGATAACTGATAAGACATATTATTTTGGCGCTAAACTCTAGGTACACAATAATTTCGGACTGTCGCGGGAGTGCGGTTAATGATTATTGACGACTGACGAGTAATCTTTTTGGACCGTGCAGGTCTCTAGTACTTTATATTATTGTATATACCTATGTATTATCAGATCGGATAAGAAATGAAAACATAATGAACATTGGAAAAACTCTATTTTATCTCAATTGCGTTTTTTCTTTTCGCCGTGAGGAGACGATTTCCGACGTCTGTCTAAAAGCTCACAAATTAGTGTTTCCATCGAGTTTTTTTTTCATTCGGCGAGATATTATTCTCGAATGCACTCTGTTAATGTTTTTCAATGAATGTGCTGCCAATTTGTTGGCGAACAAATTATGTGGCAAGCCATCGTATTTGTAAACGTTAATACTTAAAAGTTATTATATTTATTATAATTATAGAACTACAACCGCGTAGCGTATCCACAGAGGTTTTAGGATGCCTACTACTGACTAGATAAGTATATTATACGAGCGTATACTTGCCTTCAATCCCGATTTTTTTTATTTTTGAGTTGCTTTCAAGTTATACTTCATTTTCAATAAAATGTAAAGTTAGTATAATCGTATATTTGTAAGGCATCAAAATCAATATTCACTAGAATACTTAAGTTTCCCAATTTGAGAATTTGATAAGCCACAAATGGAAAATTTTTTAGCGTCCGTTGCAGGGATGAAGCACCAATCCTTTATAAATATGTAATCACTAATCAGTTTGCCTTATTGGTGGTATCACCAGTTATCTAACTATATGTTTCTTTTTTAAAGGGATTTAAATTATCGAGTTTTGGACTATACGCGTTCCAACGTATTGACTTGAGTAGTTTTACTCCTTTCATAATTTTGAAAACATATTCGAATTTATTATCAAATTAATTTTGAATTCTTTGAGTCGGAATTATAAAACTGTATTTTTTCCATTGAAATTCTTAAGTACAAGATTTTTTTTAAGAATAATGAATCAACAAAGTGGTGCCTCAAAAGATCCAAAATTGAATTTATAATAAAATAAAATTTATTTTCAAAGTACTTATTATCGGTGTATTACTCAAGTCAGTATATCAGAACTCATTAAGGTCTTATTTACAGCATCTCGTTGTGAAAAATGTTGATTTTAGTCTTGACACGTGTCTAAAAAACAAGTACATGTGAGTGCGTAACGCTTACCCCGAACCCTGCCGAGAGATTCAAAATATATTTCATGATAACTTCAAATATTTACTCAAAATTATTATAAGAGTAAAACTCATGCCAGTACGTTGTAACTGGTATGATGCATTTTTTTTTTCCAAAAAACGATAGTGCGGACTGTGGAATCCACTTAAGCTATTCAAAAACCATATAAAAGTGTTATTTGTATAGCATTTTTTTCATTTCAATAATGAACTAATTTCACGATTTGACTTTAACTGAACAAACAATAGCCAATAGGTATTCGTATAATCATATTAATACAAAGTTCATTATTAATCGTGTAGACGTAGGTACCTAATAGGTACAGGTTCGACTTTAATGACTATATTGACTACGTACTTTCAAAGTAAAAAACAATTATTATTTGTAAACATTTCTTAGAAATTATATTTTTGCATTTATATAACTACACTGTCAATTGCATACCGTTTTGAAATAAAATAATTGGAGAATGCGTAAATATATACGTAGTAGCCTCGGGCTTACGACACGTCTTATTCACCTTGTCGTTCCGGTTTTAATAGTCACCGGTGGATGTTGGTAACTAAATAGTAGAAAAAAAACATAAACAGCAATAATATAATAATATTATGTTTAAGGTGATAAAAAAAAGATCCAATATGCTTTCACATTACAGTAACGTTTTTTCGACCGGCCGTCTAAAGATAATATATTTATCAGGATTATACAACCATGTGTGTACATATAGACTGAGTGATATTCTATACATGATGCGTAGGTGTGTCGACATCATCTGAACATATACGTGATTTTTGGCACTCACTCGACCTCTCGGCAATCGTCATATTAAGCTTTCGTTACCTATATCGTCTTGGAGTGTGCATGGGATAACCTGGAAAACTTTACACTGGGTATCTTCGCATCTGCAGCTCAAATGGTGTAACTCAGGGCCTGCGAACCCTCGTCGAGGAGGGCACCCGTACATTTGGTGTCATTTTCTAATACGCAAATAACCCTGGACTAAATTGAACCAGTAGAGTAAAAAATGTCGAAGGATTAACTTATCCGAAATTGAATTGCAATGGGTGTTTATAACAAAAGTATATTTCATCGTGTCTAAATATTACACTACCTATAATAAGTAATGAACTGTTAACTAATAATTATATATTCCGAAACAATAAAAGTCAAAACACTGTTTCTAAGTTCTGCTGTAACGACCGGCACATATAATATAATATATTAATGTATATAATATCATACCAATTTATTGTGCTGTCGTGGCTGCTTGCGATTAAGTGGTTTTTACAGCATCGCGGATCTTTATACAAAAGCATCTATAGGGACCATTTTTTTTCATTTTTGTGTATATGGTGGAAGGAGGTGACAAATTGTTGAGTTACACTACTGATCCGTTGGTTTATCCGCCATTAAATTTTGAATTTAATAATATAAATATTGTGTAATGTATACGGGGATGCATCGGCGGCGGCGGCCACCAGTTGGTGACTATATAGTGATAAATGATAATACTTTGATATGTTTTCATAGTACCTTACTACAAAGCAGCTGTCAATCAAATATTACGTATGTAAAAATATTCAAACGTGAAGTCATCGCGAACGTCAATAGATGCGGGTAGGTGTCGTAGGTCAATGATTCTCGAAACATAAAAACAAAACCAACAACAGCGAATGTCTGGAATTGTTTATGGCTGGGTATCTGAATTTGAACGATAAATACCATACTCTCGTTGTTATTAAGTGGTCAGGATAAATGTCGAGAAGCGGGACAAGACCACCGGTGGCGGCGGATGTGTGTCTGACGTGTGCATCACGTGTGGATTAGAGTTAGAGGGAGACGAGCGGGGAGGCAGAGCGGTGATTCAAAAGAATTCGTAAACAAGGCGATTGCGGTCGACGTCGTTCAACAGCAGGAAAGGCGCATTTCCGGTGTGACGACGTTTTTCTTTCGGAATTGGAAAAGCAACATTATTGCGAAACCGCCGGTCTCGTTGTCGTATAGTGTGTACATAACATATTATCGTTGTGTTATAAAACCCTCACGACGACCGCGCAAAAACTACGACGAGTATTGCGATGTGCGCCCGCCCTCGAATCGCAACGGGTGGCGCATGGTCGTCGGGTGGTGGGTGGTGGGTGCTGTGGGTTAAGTTCCGCGTCTACAGAGTCCTCTTATATTGTCATATACCGTTGCAGCGGAGATCCGTCGCGGGGCCGCGGGTGACGAATTCGGCCGACCGTCAGACGCACGCACGTCAGCGGCCGCGGCTGCCGGGTGTCCCGATATCGCGAGCTCGGACGGTTCATGTCTTTCATGCGCGCGTGTTCATCCGGTGACGGGTGTCGGGCCCGGAAGGGACGCGGACGCAACAACAACAATGCGTCAACGTCAACGTCATCGTCACCGGCGGTGGGACAGATATTGGGGGGCCAGAAGCAGCAGCAGCACCAACAACGGCGGCGACCACCGCCATCATAGTCGTTCCTCGCGCGCGCACCGACCGACTACGACCGTGACACGTCTCTGCCGCGCCGCTGTTGTACGTGTGCACACGGGCCGGCCGAACTTTTGCACACGTTGGCAACATTGCGCCGCGCCGTCGCTGTGTGTGTGTAGCTTATCGTTGGTTTTTTTTTCTGTGCGCCGCCGAGGGCCATCCGCAATCCACATCCGCCGCCAGCAGTCGTAGTTGCCGTCCGCGCACGACGCTACAACAACAACAACAACAACGACAGTAATAATAACAAAAATACCTAATAATATTAATAACACCTATATTTCGGCAACCGGGCTCGTGTACGACATATTAATATGTTTATATGTCTCTATACGTCCTCACTCTTGCAAATGCCGGCTTTCGGTACCGATGTACTTGTTGTAACCGAGTGAGTCATCAGTTACCTGTTTTTCTCCTCCTGTCCGTGTAAACCGTGATTACGTGTATTGTTTAATGACAATATTTTATTTTCGTATAACGTTATTGTCTCGAATTGAAAACTGATAACCGATTGCCGGTACGCACTGATTATCGGTAGTACATCTAATGCAAACGGTTAATTATTTGTACACCGTAATGTTGTGATATCACAACAGCATCAGTGCCGCAGCGCGAGGATCGCCGCATTATTTCCAAACACTCGTCGTCGGCGGGCGGCGTTCAACACGTGTTCGCCGGCCGCCACCGCGTCAGCAGTGCGTCGTAGTACCAGCAGGGCAGCAGCATCGCGGCTACAGCCAATCGGCGACATCGCCAGCAGGAGCGAGCAGCGGCGGCACAGGCACCAGTACGGCGGGCGGCTCATTCAGTCATTCCGCCACGACGACCGTTCGCGTTCGGTCGCCACCAACCCTGCTGCGCCTTTGAGCCGGAACTCGCCGTTTCTGCATTTCCGTATCAACTTGGTCCAGTCCCGTGTCGTCCGTTACATGTGCGTCTGTGTGTATGCGTGTGTGAGCAGCGCACCTTTAATGCAGCACCAGTAGCCGCTACTGAAATTCGATCGCAGGTAAGATCGTTTTTTTTCGCATGATTAAATTTTAAGAACTGTTTTTTTTTTTAATTTACGACGAGTTAATAATATTTTACAATCCTGTGTAATCCTTGAGGGAGGAGCATTTCTTCGTAATTATTATTGCTGTTATTATTATTATTATTATTGTAATCGTCAGTCGTCAACCGGACGTGCGGGCGTCTAACTGTTATTTTGTTTTCACTGTATTATTTATTCGATAGGCCGCAGCTATTATATAATAATACATTTGGTTGGCGACCTATGTAGATGTTGTACAAAATAATATGTATGTAGTTAGACGAAAAAAAATTAATTAATTCGATTATTTTCATCTCGCACCGCTCTGTGTTTGTATTCAAACCGTCGTCGACTGTGATCGCATGGCACGCACGGCAAAACCGCAATATCTGTTCAGTTTGCGCTAATGTGTAGGCGCATCTGTACTATATATTGTTATTATTATTATTATTATTTTTTTTTTTTTACACGTCGAGTACGCACACACATCGTCATTGTGTATTATATGTGCGAGTGTGCAACGTTGCTGTGCTGTTTTTCTGCGAACCGTCGAATCGGAAACGCCGCCGTCGCCGTGCGCTAGTCACGTGCTTTGCAATGTGACAATAATGTGAAAACATAGTACTGTATGCTTTGTGCCGCCGCCGAAGTAGGTGACTATTAAATATTACGTATATTAATTGAACGCGATACGAAAACGCCAACCGCCACGACCGTTTTCGCATCGTCGGGTTTGTCTTGTGGCGCTTTTTTTGTTCTGTGGTTTTTGGTCATTTGGTTCCTATTATACCACCCCTGGCCGATAATAGGTGGGTATTAAAAAGTTTTCAATAAGAGTTACGGCACAGCTATAAGGTAGGTGCTTACATTTGGGCAAGGTCCGCAGTGGTGACCCGTCATACAGTCATGCGGGTGGTACGATGGTTGTGGGGGGGAGGGGAAGGGCTCTAAATAATATTAACGGTAATAATAATTGTAATAAATAATAATAAGTTGTTGCATCAACATCGCGATATTGTGTTATAATATTATTATGTTTTTTCGTTGATAATCGACACAATCGACTTTTGGCCATCGAAGAAACTCGATTGAACTTATTTGTATTATTTGTTAATACAATATCGTTTTTTGTAGCCTTGTAGGTAATACTTACGTAGTAAAATACTAAGTAAAACTAGTGTTAATAGTATTGATAAGTTCTTAAAAATGGCAATATGACAATAAAATAATAAATATAATATACATTGTGAGCTGTGGCCTGTAAGGCTGTAACTGTTAGTGGACCGCTGAGCGCTTTTTGTAGGAAATCTAAGTGCCTTCTCCCGCAGTCATCGTTTATCGCAGTACCACGATAATAGTAACTATTAACTGACGCGATAATATAATATTACGAACACTATCTCGACAAGGTTTCGGGTTTTCGCCAGTGACAAAGGTCAATCTAGACATAGTAAACTCTTAGAATATTTTGTAATATCCCATGTCGTTTTGTCAGTGTTAAGAACTTGAGTGGACGTGTATCCGCAATTATTATTGCTGTATCCGTCTTACAAGTGCATAGAAACAAATTTACGTTTAACAGTTAACGTTTAGCTTCGTTAGTTTTAATAGAAGAGTGAATTAAATTGTTTTTATCTAATTTAAAGGTGAAAATATAATCTGTGTTTGTACGTAGGTTTTTAAAAATATTTAAATTGTTTATTTATATATTCTCATAAGTCATTACTCATTACTCATTACTCATTACTCTCATATATATTTAAATATCACGAAAATCTAACAAGATTTTCCCGTATGTGTTGTCTCCGTCACACTAACTCACAGCACGCACGATTTAATGTTCCGAAGAATCCGTTTCTAGTCAGAAGGAGGCGCGTCTTGTACAATATTATGCGATATAACTTCTTACGGTTGATAATAGGTCACTAAATTAACTTAACTTCATAATGCTAACTATATTAAACGTGAACTGCTAAACGTACGTTTGCTGCAGTTACGCACTATTTTAAGATGGAGACAGCAAATGTGTGGTGGCCTCCCTCTTAAGACAAGTTTTTAGTAGATTTTGTTACACAAACAAATAATAGTGTTTTATTTACTTTGATCTCTTTCGTTATTTTTAACATTTTTTGAAAATATAATATGTTTTTTTGAAACAAAAATTATTTTATTTTATGATCTCGTCACCCAAATGAAAATATTTTTTGAATTCGCACGCCTTCAGTTTTTTTTTAAAGTAAAATGTAACTAATAAAATACTTTTCAATAATTCAGGGCAATAATTTCCATGTACCTATGTATTTAATACTTTCAATTTAAATAAGAGTATAGTTTCTATTCTATTCAACACAGTTTTCATAAGCTCCGTCGAAGAACACCGATTTTTCATTATTTTACGTCTAGCCAGATCAATATTTGAATTTGGGATTTTAACCTCCTTATTTTGTAAAAAAAAATGGTGTAATCAAATCACATAATTCGTAATTATAGATCCCTCCGCTTATTTGAGCCAATCCGACCACTAGGCACTGGGTATATCTATATTAAGAGTATTATAATATTACAGGTATTTTTTATTTTATTTTTATTAACTATTTTACGTAATTGCATTATACAATTTATAGCATGTAATCTCCGCAGTTGACAATGTTCAAAAAAGACCAACATAAGTTAATATTTCTATAGTATTCATTACAGTAACTAATAAGTTAGGTTACTTTATTTTAAATCAATTTATACTTAACCTAATCTTAGTTTTTTTAGAACGCATATTGGATGTGGCCATTTGTGGAGTGGGTTATTATTTTCATCAATACATGGAATGACATCGGTTGTTGGCCGCCACATTTCCGTAGAGAGGACTAGGATATTGAGGCAAATGTTTTTTTTCAATATATTATTTCAAAGGTAGAATATTTATACAAATCTGTTTCTTTTCAAACAAATTTTAAGAAATTAACTTTTATTTTACTTTTTTTGACATTTTAAATCTTAAACCGATACTTATTCGCCATCGGATGATCAACAAATAGGTACTTGCCATTGATATTAACCGACTTTTTGTCTATTGGAATTGTGACCGTTGTCGAACCAACTGGCATAATTCACAAGTTGTGAGCTTACGTTTTTAGCCTTAATCTATGTAATTAATTATTATGAGTAATTGTTTACTTCTTTTTACTTTTTTCAAAGTATGATTATTTATTTAACTATCATTATATAATAATTATATATTATATATTTTCTTATCTTATTAGTTATTACTTAATAGTATTAATATATTACCTTATCTTATTAAATTTTTAATCAATTTTAATAACACTCTGCAGTGTTGTTAATAAATCATATTATAACTTAATTGTGTCACTTACTCGAATATATAGGTTAATATTAGATATTATACCTTATACTTAGTATTCTAGTTAAACGGTTTATAATTATTATAAGCATTTATAACTGGAATAAAGTGTATTCTTAGTTTTGATTTTGTTGTTACATATTACGTATTTAATATGTACCTAATATATTTTATTTATACAGATTATAACTTATAACTTATACGTATATATGAACAACAAACGCTTTAAATCACGTCATTAAACTACATATTATTGTGGTATTATTGATTTGATATTAAAAATGTAAAACCCCCTATTTTGGACAACAACGATTATAACTTGTACCTATGTTAAGTATGTTTATTTTCAATGGTAGATATTTTAGTATTTAATACTGAAATATTGTATTTAATATCATAACGTATTTTATTACTAATCAGTAATTAGTGTTATTAGTCCATAACGTGTATCGGCAACAATATTATTAAACAATAAGACATTAGTATATTATATTGTATACTATCATTAGTTACACGTGTTCGTGTGCGTCAGGACTCGGGATGGAATTTTCTTTTATATTCTTCATTAGCTCTTTGTACGACAACTGTATTAAACCAAAACACGATGTAATTCTAAAGACATTGGGAATGTCTACGCAAAGATAATACTATACAGCGACGGTTTTTGGCTCAACTTCAAAGAGCACATTAGCGAAATTAGCCTGATAAACGATTTTATGAATTTTATTAATTATTATTATGAATGCAACAGATTTAGAAATCTATCACTACGATTTCATCACTCAAATGTCTGCAGTCTAATAATATTTTGACTGTCGTGACGCCGCATTATTGCATGATAATCCATAAAACAATACACTGAATTAAATCAGGGAGACAGGGACAGTGCGTAATATAGGTATAGTACATACACTCGGTTGGATAACCATCACTCAACTGATAACTACAAAAACTATATGCCTACAACAGATTTGTCTCGATGATTAATAACTAAATAACGTATTCAATGTTGATGCCATTTAGATGTTTAATTTAAGAGGAAATGGCACCCGCATGCGTTGTCTCCGGGTACGGTTTCTCTGCCGCGTCAAACAGTGGAACAGCTCGGCCTCGCCAGGTCAGGGCTAGAGCAGTGGCTTGGTAAATCGAATTTTTGTATATTAACTGTTTTGCTGAAAATAAATATCTACATGTTAATTTTTATTATAAAATGATAAACAGTTACTTGGGTATGAGTTAACTTAGTACTAAATAGTGACTTGGAATATAGGTAATAGGTATATCATAACACTGGGGTGTAAATTATCTGAATCGTTATACGAGTAAATAAAACATATTTTGATTAATTTCGCATTGAAGCGGATTATGATACTTTTAAGGGATTAAACGTTTTAGAAACTATACTCTTTATATTTGCATTTATATTCAAAAACTATATTGTATAAAATACTTACAATGTAAAGATTAAAAAACTTTTTTTTACATAAAATGGATTTTATTTACTACGTTAATCCGATTTAGGCATTTGGTTGTGTGTTGGTATATATATAATAGGTGTCAATGTAAATCAATTTCCTGGAATTTTATCGGTTTTAAACCGTGTTTTTCTACCGTAATAACGAGGGTTATAAATTATTATTTATAAACTTTTAATTTATAAACGATTTGTAAACGATTCGTTGAACCTCTGTTGATTTAATTTAAACTTTGAACTCAATTATAACGTTAATAATAATAATAAATTTACATCATGAATAGTGGTCAGGCGGAGAAGAGTAGGTCGATATCTCGGCGACTGACAACAATTCGTTTTAAAGTGTCGTTTTAACCAGAAAAAAAGAAGGGTCTATACTCCATAACATGATCATATTATTATAACTGATAAATACCCTCTCTTCCTCTCAACCTACTGCCCCTTTGATGCTCTTGCCGACTGCGATAATTTCCCCTCGAGTATAACGCGTTTCAGTATAGGTTATTGCCGCCGCATTGGCGACAAGAAATCTCGCTTGCAGTGCCGTAAAATATGCGGACGATGCAATGCAGCACAACTCTCGACGAGGCCCTAGAAAAATCAAGAGTTTGTAATACATTTTTGATTTAGAAATTTCATAGTATAAATTCGTGCTGGTAGATCTCTTTAAAAAAAATATAGTAGGCCCATGGACAATGCACATACGTGGTATGTATAAATTATGTTCGAGTATATTATAATACATAGTGAGTTCCAAATACTGTATACACTATCCAGTATCTATACAGTATTGTATACAGATAGTCGTTTAAATATTTATTGTCAATACTTGAACACCATAATAATAACAATAATTATTAGGTAACATTTTGGTGGCAGATATGTAAACGGTAGGTATATGTTATATCAATAGCGTACGTAATTAAACATTACAAACTTAGTTAGCAAACGTTTTGTTCAGTGTCCAGATCCATGGGTTGGCGTATTCGTATAATTCGTATTCATAAAAAATCAGATATTCAGATGGGACAGTGGGACTGATTTTACACTTTCTTGACTATGAATTATTATTTTCTTGTCTCGGTTTTAGTTACATACTTATATGAAATATATTATGATAATTGGGAACCCTAGCTTTATGTGTTATACAGACGCTTTGAGTTTTACTAGGTATCTTTGTGTGTTTTCGTTGTAGTCTTTCGCTCTCTATATGCATTTCAAAATATAAACGCATAGCGCGAAAATACCAAATTAAATTTCTTTTTATTCATCGGCGCCACTGTCTACTGGCATATCCGCATATTATGTAAATATAGTATATGTAAATAATATGTGTATCCGACGTCGTACGTGTTAACTAGCTAGCCTCAGCTCTCAAGTAGGTTGAGACTTGAGAATAAATGTAATAAATCGAGTACAATCATATTGTCTTTCTAACAAAGTAATAAATAGTATTAACGAGTATACAACAGTATATACTTAAATCTAAACATATTGTACATAGTATAATGTAGGCAGTCCATAAGACCTAACTAACGCATCAACCTCTAATTTATAAAACTTTCCGATCCACCGTGTGTTTTTGTACGAATTTGTTCAATTTGTTCAATTTATTTTTCACATTAACAAAATGAAAAAGATAGATGAAATACAGGCATATCGGTGGTTGGGCTCCTTCCTCCCTTTGCTCGTCTTAGTTAAATGTTATAGTGAAAGATAGCGGTTTATTAATATTTTATTAATAAATAATAACGTAATAATATACAATCTTGTTCGTTGTATTCAAAAAACAACTCTAAGGTATAGTTTTGGTTTAAAATACTTTTACAAATTGTGGGTGCTTATAATCAATAAAAAAACCTGTATCAGCACTTTATATTCAGTTGTAACTTACTTCAGTTAAACGTTGTAAGTTCTAAAATCTTTGTTAACCACAACTCCTGGAACCAAACTACCACATTTTATTTAAATTATGTTAATAAAATAAATAACAATATATATTAGGTATATATAAACAGTTTTAACACATTTTATATAATATCTATTCTGCTTGTATATTACTATTTAATTATTATAAATTATAATGTAACTTAAAATTCTTGATATTCAAGGTTTATGAGATTCGGTTAAAATTTATTTTACGTAAAATTATATTATATAATATTATAATAATATATATATATTTATATTTTTAGTAAAATTAACCTTACAAAAAGTTTTGTCAATTCCTAAAACTCATTTTTCAAAAAATGTATAAAGCAGTATATTTATTTTGTTTTTTGTGTTTTGAATTTAGGAGGTCGTTCTAATAATGTAATTATTTGTATAAAAGTGTAATGAATTAATTTCACTTTGTATTGACGTTAAAGAAATTGTAGATTTGTATAAGATGATATCGATTTTGTTTTGAAAAATCGACTTATTAGTAATTTTGAGTTAGGCATCCCTGGTGGCTTAATGCGAGCGTTGAAACCCTCCCATAATATTCTCATCCCAATTAAATTGACCGCGCCGCCACATCGGTCTTTTAATAATAATACACGCGACGCGTACACAGAAGGGCCGCGGGGAGGGAACCCTTTTATAATAAATCGGCCGCCACTGATGTGGACGACACGCAGTTCAGTTAATTTACAACTACGAAGGAAATGACGTATGGCGGTGGATGGTGGTGTAGACAGTAGGACAACCGCAGGATTAAGGCTATTTTTCTACCGGGTACTGTTGTACGCTTTACTCTATATTATACAATCTCTTCGTTATTGCCGTTACGTCTAAATTGTTACCTACCAGCATGTCGGCGTAGACTCGTAGGGACGCATTGGTCACTATAATATAGTTATACTATACTTTTTTTTATACACTCTAATGAATCGTCGTTTCTTGTTTTGTAGCTATTCTTTCTCCGAAATAAAATGAAGTATTTCACATAAACGATATAGTTGTTGTTCGTGCGTTTACAATTATTTAAGGTGGTATAAAAACCTCAATAACGATGTAGGAACCCTGAATCGTATGGACTGCAGGAAATAGTCTATTATAATGTGTTATATGGTATGAATTCGAAAAGTGGTTTTCAGTGATGAGCATATTATTTAGGTACACGTACACATTATGGTACAGTAGACAAACAACATAGGTATTGTAAAAATGTCCCTTTCTATAGTGTCTATGACCTTTTGCTGCTCTGCATAGCCCTCTACGTAGAGTATCCTGTATGATAAGCGACGGCAGACATATTATTGTGTATTTATTGAATTCTATCGTTGTTATTATTGTCGACGACGGCGAATTAGGCCTGTTCGATTTCGGGTGTTTCGTGAAGCCTCTGCCGCAATTTTGGTCAAGGTCGTCGTGTGTTTGATTTTATTTTCACTCGTACCTGTATAATGGTGTGCCACCTTGCCTAACTACTCCTCCTAGTCGTTTCTTCACTGCCGACCGACAAACACGAGGACGTGTGGTGTTCGCTTTTTAGATTATTGCATCCGATCAGTTCTCCCACAGTAACCGTGTGCAACGTGTGTCATCTGGCTGTCTGTTCGTGGTGTATATAATATATTATAATCGTTTCGCACATTCGGACTTGCAGTCCACCTCCAAACCGACGTCTGTATGCGGTCATCGCGGCGTTTTCGACCACTCTCCCCCCTCATCTGACATACTATCAGACGCGCCAAACGGTTTGCGCAACGTTGTGTCACGTGGTAGAGTTGTTTTTCGGAATTCCAAGGGCGCGAAAGCTCGGCAACTTTTTAGTGCGATTTGTGTACTATTAATTATAATATATTTTACCATAATAATAATATTATAATATATTTTACATAATATTAATATTATTGTCGACTCGTTCCGAGACGACCGCGACGGCATGGCGTTGGCGGCGCCAGGCGCTTACGCGTCGCCGAGAAGACTTGCAGGGTTGCCAGCTCCTGTTCCCATCAAAGTAGTCGCTACTCTCCCCACCACCGCCACTACCGCCACGATCGTAATGCGGCGGCACCAGCGAATCATTGCGGACAACGTAAATTTTGAGTAAGTCCTATACTCCTATTACATAACACATCATAATACCTAATGTCATAATAAAAATTAGTAAAAATAATTAATGATTAATAACGTATAGTTATAGTATCGTCTCATAATATATATTGGCCAGGACGAAATGTTTCACATTGTTATTATGCATTTGTGCGTGTCGTCAACGCTGCAGAGTCGATAGGTCGTCCGCCAACAGGTGTCAAATACGTAAATACTGTAATATTATTATTATACTTCATAATATAGTTAATACACATTGCAAGCACGCATTCATTCAAGCGATTTTAAAATGTTATAATAATATTATGTAGGTAATAGGTACATATTATTATTAAATTATAGTTTTTGTTCGGACGGGGGCGTTTTATCGGCTTTTTCTGCGGTATTCGACCGTGAGCGCACAGTTTTCTGAAACGTCGCCAAGAAGAATCGAGCAAATTTTCCAGCGATATTATAAATGGATACATACAGTATAATATGAGTACCTACATGTTGTATTTTACCTTTATCGCTCGGAGATCTTGTCGTCGTAATCGGATTGCACTGTCTGACGAAAACACCGTCGTAATAATAGGTAATAATAAAATATAGGTTTGTTCGTTTAAAAAATCATATATGTGATGTAATGTACTAGAGGAAGTGTATGTAGGGTGTGCTATTAACAAACTATGAATAAAATCAGCTGTTCGTATGGTTGTTACTTGTTAGCATCGGTATGCCAAAATGATAATATTTTTCTCTCGGGTTTTTTTTCCTGAACTTTTTACGGTTTACCGTTAACATCTGGTCTCGCGTCAAAACTCCAATACAACACTTGCATTTCCACCCGTGTGCACCAAAATAACAATTTTTAAAGTACAGTGTGCTCAACTACACTATTTTAAAACCAATACTTATTGGTATACAGCATTATTTATTGTTATTATTGTTGCCCGAATGTGTACACTTTTTGTTAAAACGAATAAACTTACTGTGGGTACGAATAATACTAATATCGCTACATGCCACCTTTTTATAATAATGTACAAAATGTAAAAACACCCATCATCGTGTATTTGTGTATTGATGATAAATCATGTTACTGCATCCCGTAAGGTATAAGGTTACTCGAAACCACAAGCGCTCTTGTTCGTACTGCGCTTACTCGCGAAAAGCCCGTCCTCGGTGTCGATCTCGGGAATTTAATAGGAGTTACGTCGCACATCATTTGTCCGGATTACGGTTTTTTTTTCCTTTTCCGGCGGCGTATAGCTCGATAAAGAAGGGAAGGGGGCTTCGCCCATTCACCAACTGACGTCACCGACGCTGCTTCGCTTTTCCGTTCCGTGTTTTGCGCCAGTCTTCGAGCTTTTGTCTGAAAACGAACGGACCTATATAACATTGTTTTATTATAATATTAGCTCAGCAATACAATGTCTGATGCCGTGTCACTTTATTATCTGCGTCGATGGTATTAAAATGCATTGTCCAACTGTTTGCGTCCGACAATGGTTTCCGTCGACTTCCGGTGATAATGGTCCTAGTCTGGGTGGGACTAACCGCACAATAAAATAGATTATTTGAGGATTTTTTTTAAGCATATTTTTCTTCTATTAATGTCTGTACGTGTATAACTCTATAACTTAAGGACCTGGAAGTGATCGCTACTGTATTTATTTATTTAATGAATCATTTAATTACAAGATATTTTCGTATGCAATACTACAACGGAGCGCTCGCAATCCGTCAACCCATTTTATTAGATTACATAGGTATATAGTATAATATATGCTATGCACGCCTGTTTATTAGTTTAAAACGGAAAAATATTTACACGATGCATATTGTATGTATTATAATTTATAAGCAATATTAAATATTGTTACATATTTTCGTTGTTTTTCATTTTTGTAAATCTTTGCATTTGGCATTTGGTTGTCCTTTGTTTGGTATTACTGCTACCAAAAATATAAATCCCTTTTTTTATTCTACTTTTAAAAATTAGAACTATTATGAATAAATATGAAAAATGATGTGCCTACTTATATTTAAACTACTGAAAGGTCAAAGTATTTGTGTAATATTTATTACAACTGCGTACTCAGAGTTATTGGGCCGTTTTCATCAGCCGTTTTCATTCCACACAATTCGTATGAATTCAATAATACATTGCAATAAATGCCACATGTTTTTTTTTTTTATATCTATAATATTTACTACTTAGCAAACGAATCAACGCCCGTTGTGCGATAAAGCCTCGTTGACGGGTCTACAAAGGCTGCAAACAATTCACTGTTAAGTGTCTACGTCTACTGCACTGTATAGAAAAGTTGGTATATGTTATATAGTGACGCGTAGCTCATCATATTGGAGTGGTCTTTTAAAACCAAAGTACAAACCTTTGAAGAGTTGAATTTTTTTTTTTTTTTAAAAACCGTGCTATGACGTGTTGACGATAATATCCCAAAATTGTTTGTGTCTAAAACGTTGAAAAATATATTTTTATTGTCACAGTTGTTTAGTGGCAGGGTTTTAACTCTGGCGTTTGCCGTCAAGTCCGACTAAAAGATTGAAAATAGAAACCGCTCGCCAATGTGGCCCCGACACTTCTTTTCTTTCATGTCCGCACTTGGGAGGGTACTTTTTACCATTTAATATTTATTAGAGAAATAAATCGAAAAACGCACGGTGGTGACGAGGTGTAAAAAACGTTGGTTGTACACCGTGTACACGTCGTCGCCGTTGTAGTTATTAAATATTTACATATTTTTCCCCGACCCCGTCGCCCAACCTTTTGTGAACTCTGTCCGTCGTGCATTGTGTACGTCGCCGCCGTTGTCGCCGAGTATCGACTAAATTGTTTCAAACGTTTCTGCATAGGTAATATAATATATTGAATTACCCGACGCAGGTTCCTTTTCCGGGTCCAAAAGTATGTAGGTAATGAATATACCGCCGCCGCCGGTTTGAGCATTATCGTTTATTCGTTATTTTTTAAACATAATATATAATAATAAGTATATACGGTGCTGAACAAAAAAGGATCGAAGCTCTCGTGTTTCTTACAAAATGGTATCGGTGCTTCGTGCTTGCAAACTCGAATTTATTATCTTCATCTAAGTATGCTAAGTATACAGGTACACTGTATACGAAATAACAGTTAATATTGAAAGAAAACTATGATGACACCCATAATAACTATAATAAGGCCATTTGCAAATCGAACATGCAATATATTGAAACCGGTATACTACCAAATAGTCTGAGGTAAAAAAATCCGGGTAATAAAAGTCTGGCACATATAATTAGGTAAAAGGAAAAATATGATGTGATGCTCAATCAAACTTCCAATATCTCGTATTAATGATTTACCTGACGGAATTAATACATTATCTTGAAGGTACCAGTATCGGCAAAATATATCGATTAAATATATTATTTTAAATATTGTTCTTCGTACATATATACCGGATTTTTTTTAATTTTGATAGTTAACTAGATAGTTAATACATAATTAAGCTAACAAATCATTATAATATATTATCTATATGATGGTAACTAATGATACGGAGTACCCAATTATAATCATTGATTTTTTTTAAATATTATTATTATAATAGTATAGATTATACTAGGTATTTCAAATATTGTTACACACATATAATATATATACCGAACTTTCTTACCACGGACTTTTTGATCTCGAACTTTTTAGGCTTAGGACTTATCTAGCTACTTCGGACTTTTTTACCCTGACTTTTTTTCTAGGACTTTTACTCCGGACATTTTTACAGCGATTCATAGAAACCGAACCTTACCGCGCACTGTTAAATATTGTTAATACGACCATTTAGATAAGTCTCAGGTATTACAAGGAAAGACGGACTTCATGGCCATCAAAAGGTAGGCCATTCGAGTATCAATTTGATGCACCACCTAACAAAATCATATAGTCACTTCTCTTTTAATAAGACAATATAAAAGGGAATTCATCGGTCATCAGAAGATTGCAGTATGTGTTAGCAAACTGATAGACGCCTGCAGCAGACTGTTAGGTATAGCAAATACACTTTCAGGTTTGGTCGTAAACTCGTAACACCACTCACCATCTTAAAATAGTGACTTACAAGATTGAATTGTTATTTTTTTTGAAGTACCTATTAGTTCAAGTGATGTACAACTAATCAAATATACTGATCGTTATTGGCACATAACATTACGAATATAATTGATCATTATTTTTATCCATGAATATTATAAAATAATGTTGAAGAATCAATATGTGTGGGAAGTAATTAATGATAATTTTATACATTATCGGTACGCCAAATACCATCGATATATTAAATGTATTGTGTGTGTGTGTGTTATTACACTTATTAGTAATCTAAACTAACATGTTGACTAATTTTTAGTTCAACCGCGGAAAAAATCCGTCAGCAAACCGCGGACAAAACGAGGCACGCTGTGGAATAATATTGTTTTACCCATTCCGAATTTCTCGAATTTCTACCGATGACGAGCACATTAATTTAAAACAACGTGTTTTTACGACGATTGCGGATATTCTGCAAGTGTGTCAATCGCCGATAAAACTCATAGTGACAATATTATCATAACACCCGTCCAATTACCTCGTCACTGTCATATAATATTATTATTTATTATACATTTATATATTTTGTATTAATGATTACGTAACGCGTTACCAATAAAATTTACCAAACATTTAATACTTATATATAACTAAAATAAATATTGACCTAACGGCCAGAATCTCATTTTCGCAAAAACTTTTTCGATTAGCTTGTCGTTTTCAATATTATTATTAAGACGACGTGCTTAATTTACTCACTGTCGTCGTATCCTTATCGACGCAAACGGGCGTAAAACTTCTGATGGCTATATAGCCATATATTTTCGCAGAGTTCGTAAAAATTATTTTGAAAAATAGTCGTGATCATTGACTTATTTTTTTGTTATTACCTTTCTTAACATAATATTTTAGTTTGATACGTATGTTTATTATTTTTGTTAATTTTTCGAAACCTTAGCCCATGTAAACTATTAAATGGCGGATCGTATCTACGACAAATCGTTGCTATTTTAAATCTGGAAACTAAACTTGAACAAAAATATTTTAGATACCTAGTTGGTAACATATATAGGTTAGATTCGGTTACACCCAGAAATCGACCGTCTGTAGAAATCGTATACTGTTACTTGAAGTTGATGATAAAAACAGTTTTTCGTAGTCGCAGTGGCCTTTGGGTCTCATATATTCAGACCGTAAGCCGTATAGTGTTACAAATTACAGAATTATATTATTGCCGTGCAGCAGTAGATGAAATAGTTCTTATTTAATACGCGTATATCACATACCACATGGTCGTTATTCTATACACGACGTACGCGTATAATACTGAGTAGGTAATATGGGTGCGTAATATATAGTTTATAATGATTTGGTCTGGTAATCTTGAGATACGGCCAGAGTTTTTATAAACTTTATGTGTAATGTTTATACAAAAAAATGCCCAGGAACAACTACTCTATTACGTGGCGGTGTCAGAGGCCAGAGTCGAGTACCCATACTGGTGTTTTATCTTTTGACTTTGATCCGTTGGATTTGTAGACGTTGTACCTGCAGCAGTATACAATACCATGTCTTTCGCCGCGGTGTGTGTATAACAATTTATAATTTAAAACGGACGTCTTTCGGAATTGTTAGACCGCCATAAAATATTATGTAGGTACCTATACATACAGGCGGTGCCCCTGTGTCTATAAAATGTGTAAACGGTCGGAACTGTTTTCCGATACAGTCATACAGTTGAGTGAATTATTGAACTTGATTCCCGGCGATGCAGTGGAATGCTTACATAATTTTCTTTTCTAAAACGATCAATCCTCCCCAATTTGCCATGGCTGAAACAGCTGTTTTTGAATGTTTTTATCCTTCTTCTATATATTTGAACTATTTGTCCTAATATAAGTACAATTCTCACACTAATGCAATTAATACACAATATCTAACTGTAATGAGTCGATTGTACAGGTTAATGCGTTAGGTGGTATATAATCATAAATGTGTTTAAAATTGTAGTTTCTGCATAATTCTATTCCAATGATAATACATTATCTATTACGTTAATACCTACCAAATTAATGATCATTATTTAATCAAGTTTGCAGGTAAATTAAATAACTTTTATGCATACATTTTAACACGCAGTTATAGATCCTACAGGCCATAAGCTTCATGAATGAAAAAATGTATGTTGTACATTTACTGGTGGTGTAAAACGAATATTTTCCACCGTCATCTAAGGGGATGGCGAACGTGCTATGTGTTAGGTCTAGTACAGCCCTGCCATTGTGCTACGCGCAGTGAGTCTAAAACTAAATAAGTACGAGTGCACTTTTATGATTTTTAAATTGTAGCAGGTATATAAAAAAAAATAATTACTAACAGTAATAGTTGCATAAATAATGTATCTAAATAAATAAAAATCGTTTACATTCACTGACGCTACACCGGGAGTAAATATTAATGATTTAATTAATATTATAATTCAATATTTTATAAGAAAAATCGACAGAAATGCAGAAATGTCGATGACTTGTCGGTGGGAGTTGGCTGCGGGCGGAGAGTACAACTCCTCTCGTACTTACCGATTTTAATAAACTTCCAGTTACTTGTCAAACTATGGTTAAGTGAATTTTTGTCATCTGTTTCTAATTAATTACATAGATACATTTCGCTATTTATATTTGAAGATTTTCTCAGCTCATATCGTAAATTGGATACCATTACAGTCAGCAATACATTTTGAACACGCTAAGTGTTTAAATAGAGGAGAATTAAAAACCATGGCCTATACTCTGTGCACGCCATACGCATACATTTGTAATCCGACATGCAAGCCGGTAAAACACAACAATGAGGCGCTCCTATAAAAATGATTATAATTAGACAAATCATTCGAGTTCCATTTGCTCATATACCTGGCTGATCTTTAAAAACCCCTCCATCAAATCATAATTAAAAATATGTTTTTTTTTGTCTTAACCCTGTATCTAGGCATGAGAGTTTTTCCATTTTTTCCCGTAATAAATAAATCGAGTTTAGTTTTTTCACGATTAGTTTGAGTGCGCGTACCGCAAAACAAGCTTCGGGGCCCATATTATGCTCAAAGCGTGTATAATAATATCATGACGTGGGTAGACGTCGAGGTAGACGTAGCTATTTTTTCTCGTTTATTTAAAAACCAACAAAATATTTACCATACACGGTTACTCAACTTTGGGTAACTTTTAAAGTGTTGCGTTTAAAGTCAGTGGCGTTTGATGTCTAATGGATTCAACGATCAAGTATTAATTTTATTAGGTAAATTATTAATATTTAACCATACATTTTAATAATGATACAATATTTTTCCGAATAATATTTGTATCTGTTTAGGATTGTTATAAAGGACTATTATGTTTTATGAGCCGCTGCCTGTCTTGCCGCATTAAGTCAATGCCAAAGTAGGTCGCGACCGGTTAAGTAATCCTTGGTGATATTATGATGACATTACAATTATAATAGGCTCCTGTCTAATATAGGATTTCCTCTTGGAAATCCAACCATTTTATTTTTGACTGTACTCCGACTTTTCGTTTTAGATTACATTAGAATAAGTAAAAATGTATTTACCTGAGGTTTACCGTGAAGTTGGCCGTTTAGCGTCTATTATAATTTAATGTAATTTGTACTATGGAAAAAATAATACTATTTAGGAAAAAAAACATATAAAATATATAAAGTTATTTTAGTGCTTTTAGGTAGGTATATTAAATTATTGGCATAAAAAATATTTAAAACTTATTATTAGAGTTCGGGTTTTTTAGGAAAATAAATCGTTAAAAAGCGTTTATTTAATTAAATCTTGAAAAGTATAACAATTTATTTTTACCTTAAGTTTCCCACACACTGCAGCTGTGCCAGTGGTGGTAGCATTGCGGCAAAATGAAGCCGGACACAATTGTACTGCCACCGCGGCGGCATCTCCAAGACAAAAGAATTTTACCACCACCGCTTAAAAAGTTAAAACGGTCACTTTGATAAAACTTCAATAACCTGTGTTTCGATAATTATTCTATTATTAAATATATTAGGTGCACCCAATAACAAACGAAATAATTTCTATTATGTTACAAGAATATTTCGTCTAGATTTCTCTGACTATAGGTAATATAATACAATTTAATATTATATTGTGAATTTTATTTGCAAACATGAGCAAGGTATTTTTTGAGGGAGGGTAAGAAAAAAAGCAAATTAAAATAAAGTTTACTTCATTATACAGTCGCTATGATACATAGTGAATATATATATAAGGCTTGTCTTTTTATCACATTCTCCGCCAAAAATGCATTTGTTACAAAATCCGAGCCTATTATTTATATATGATTCGAAATTATTTTATCAAATGACGATTTTGATGTAAGAAGAAAGGTTGATTAAGTTTAAGATGAAGGTTTATTAAAAAATTAAGTTTTTCTCTAAGATTAAGGATTAAGTTCCGTTTGTCCCCGCCTCCGCATCCCCTTTCCATTGTATACATATTATTATATTATTATACGATGACTGAAAATAATACCGGAATTATTCGCATGGTGATTGAGGACGATGCACGAACCTTTAAAGGTGGTGTATTCATTAATTTATCAGTAAACGAAAATGGACGAGCACACGAGTGCTATGTGTGTAGCTGGTATTTTATTACTGTTTATTAACCGATATGACGTGATTTCGTATACAAATATATCAGGCAAACCGTGTCGTGTTTTTTCGAGTTGTCGTATATGAACCTGTTGGATAACACTGCTGTATAGCCTATATGGCTGTGTGTTTTTGAACATTTGATGATTTATATTATACACTAATCTGTGTGTATGAATGGGCGCGTTAACAAAAAAATGTCACCTACAAAAACGCGTGTTTAACGTAGTATGTTTTTATTTTAGAAACATTCAATCAAATTTACTACTGAAAATTTAAGTGGAATATGCTGTTCATAAAAAAACAGGCACGTGAGTTTGGAGAGCTTCTGCGTAGACAATTTATTCACTTCTAAAGTTGTTGCGTCGATTTTGATATTATTGCAATGCGTTGCACAGATTTGTTGTTTAGAATACCAACGCACGATACTAGCCAGAATATTAGCAGTGATATAAACAAAACCATTACAACCTGGTGTGAGTCTGTGGAGAAAATACAAGTTGTATAGTACCGAGATACTGCTACTGTATATCGGCACCACAGTAAATATTCTGCTTTACTGGTAATTAAATGTCCATGCGATGAGTTGCATCTAATCAAACCATCGACAATAATTATTTCTGATAATGAAATTTGACAGGCTAAACAATCAAAATGCAATCTATTAGTATCGACAATCTATTTTACATTTTTAATGCGTGGAATAGTTCAGTACGACAACATCGACAGCATCTTAATTAGTTCTGTGCCGCGATATGGTGTTCTTTTTAGAAATTAAAGTGACGAACACATTACAGTTTGAACTTTATATCCTGCGATAAAAATACAACGGATATTATATTTTTTGAATATTATATTTGCTATAAACGTTTATGTCATATCATGACAGATAATTTAAAAAATATTATAACAATAGTATACACAATACATATATTTTAGGTGTGTACAGATTATTTGGACAAGAGAAAAAAATTTAAAAAAATAAAAAAAAAATTACAACTTATTAATTATTAGTCACATAATAGCATATAGGTAGGTACTAATATTGTAAAATTAATTTGTACTTAAAATAATTACGATATCAAAGAAATGTGATGGAAAATTGATTTGGTCAGAATGTCGTATTATGTAGGTTGAACCTATATGAATAATAGCCAAGCTGTAATGAAATAACACATTTGGTTTTTGAATACATTTTTAGTAAAATAAATTATCTACAACTGAGTACAGCATACATGCTATGTATAGTGAAAGAAAACCGTGAATTTTATTACCACATTAATTTATCGTATTATAATCAATAGCAAATGTTAATAAGAGAATATATTATATATATTATAATATACCTATATATATAATTATAATATATTCTTTTTTCTATTTCTTCGGTAAAATGTCGATAGTGTATTCACTAAAACGTATTATTGGCTTAAAATTAAAAATAGATGTCGTCTGAACAATGACTACCAATGTCTTAAGATTTTAAAATACTATTTGTAGTATAAACCTATCCAAATAATATAAACGCCTATACACGTCTTAAAATACAATCTGTAGTTATTTACATTATTATTGTGATTTGTGGACCAAGTGCCCAATAACTATAGTCCAATATTATAGTGTCCATAATATCATATATATCACAATGTCATATATATATAGATAGTGGGGCCGGTATATTAATACGTTATACTATCCATATTATAATTATTGACGTTTGACAATAAAAATATCAATTGTATAACAACCATGGTTGTATGTGTATACCTAATAAACTTACCTACAGCCACCATAACAAGGGATAAATGAAATTAGGTAGGTATAGTAGTTAAGTATATTGCATTAGTTGTAAACTTGTAACGGCTGTCGACTTTTCGTACTTACGTGTTATTGATGTCAACGCAGTCAGTGCGACCCATGTCCGACTTTGGCTAAAGTATACATTATTATTACTTCGTCGCATCAATTGACTATATAAAATATATTACATTGTTACATTGTTTGATGTGGGCAAGCAAGGAAGGGTAGAAATCGTTATTTTGTTTTGAATTTCCATCGAACACGAAAAGTGTATACATAAATTGGCATGTCGCTCTTAAATTATTAAAATATAATGTATTACAGCTTATTACAGAGTATAAGTATAAGCTTCTAATAGTTGTGTCACTCAATATTACTTTTGTTCTTGTGCACTTCTCTCACAGCAGTCATCGATTTATGAAAGAATAATGACTTCGACAGTGTGTATAGTGTACACTGTACATACAGTCGTCAAACTAAATCTTCAATGAATACAGTCCACGGATAAAGAATTTACGTCATTTTCTTTTTGCCAAAGTTTTTGGCTCGCTCTCGCTGTTTTTGTTGCCCCTATGCCCGAGGCCATCGAGCGATGTTAAGGATTTTGGACTGGGTTAGTTTTCAACTTTGGGTAACGTACCCTAAGCGACACTACGAAGTTTTTGAAAACTCTGCACTTGAAACACCCGAACTCACGACATATTTATCACTTACATAATATTCGTGGTCCCGGAGATCAGAACATTTTTATTTATTATTGATAGGCCTATAACGTGTATTTTTTTTATGAATATTTTTAACTCGATTTAAATCGATTTTCTTTGCTCTTGAAATTTGTTAAATTCGTAATTTAACGGAGTTGCTCTTATTCTACAACAAACCACTATCCAGAAGTCGTATTTACACACCACTTTTCTTACATTTTTTGTTACATATAGAACAATTATTGATTATGGTTGAAGATTTTTTCGGCTGAAGACTTTTAACCGAGATTCAATGCAACTGAACCACCAAACTACTATAATGCACTAGTTATCTGTGGGCGTTTTGTTAAAAGAAAATATGAATAAAAAACGGCAAAGTGGTGCACAAAGAAATTTCGAGAACACACGCAGTTAACAACAATATCATCCCACCTACCCTTTTTTCGATAGTTGTGTATAAAAACATATTTACTGTTACATTTATGATGATTCTATTCACATAAAATATTTCATTTTAAACAT
This sequence comes from Myzus persicae, assembly GCF_001856785.1. Lineage (NCBI taxonomy): Eukaryota > Metazoa > Arthropoda > Insecta > Hemiptera > Aphididae > Myzus > Myzus persicae. The sequence goes on along the minus strand of NW_019102620.1, from coordinate 353,337 downwards.
TTTAGATTGAATCTTATAAAATATTGATTACCTATAGTCCCTACATACAGACAACAGACTTTTTAAAGTCGGTTCGTGTGCTTGGTTTATTTATGCATATATAGTCAACTAGCTCCCCACATGGCTTTGCCTGGGCCAAGGATTTGTATTTTTAATAAATATATTTTAAAAAATGTAAATTAAGTATCAGCTACCCTTTACCTTTTAGCTACCTATATAGGAGTTGAAAAAATAAGAAATAAACTTCCTCCAAGTCTCAAGGAATCTATTGATATAACTGTTATTTAAAACGGTCTAGGACCAACTGTGTCCATTATATAACCAACTTCGCCCGTGAAAAATATAAAATATATTGATATAGGCTTATCCTTATATACGCTTTTCCTGCTATCTCAAAGAACGATTTGAAATTCTCATACTAAATAAGTTAAGTAGTTTTTGAGTACCTATATAAGCCACAAACATACATTCAATTTCATATTTGTTTTAAGATTTAGTTTCTTTTTTCTTTATTCTAACCTAACCTAATCATAGGCAAGACGATTTAATGCATGTTTTTTTAACTCTTCTACCCGAATATAATACCAGTAGCATTAAACACTATAATTTCTCCTATTTCCATTATAGTATTATGATTTATAAGCTGTAACCAATACAAAAACATTTCTAAACAAAATTTCTATCGTCAATCTAAAAATCTTTTCTCAAATATTCTATAAAAAAAAATTGAATGCCACTAATCGAGATTACAACTATCTTATAGTTAGACCAAATCAGCAGTGATTCTTATATTTTAATTAAAAATAAACATATTATCATCAATCGACCCTTTTTTCATCAAATGATCAACTATAGGTTCCAAAAATAACAAGCAGTATATTATAAATTTATAACATAGATATGCAAATGTGGCCTATAAATTTCATATATATAAATGATTGAATATTTAAATAAATCAGTCATCATACTATAGTATGCAGAAAATAATTATTGTAATTTACATTCCTTCCCTGTAACACCAATGATTTACATACATCCCCTATCGAGAGCGCATGTTTGAATCAAGTTGAACAACTTGGTAACTCATTTGGGTGCTACTGCGACTAACACCGACAAATCTAGAACTATAAGCTTAGGTCCTTTATTTAAGTATAACGCTACCTCGTATAATGGTCACGACTGAAATCGCACTCAGATGATCAATGATTTTATCCAAAAACGCTCTCAAACGTTCCCTCCCCCTCCCCCCTAACAATAAAATAGAGCCGTTCGTTCTTGACACAGTCCATCGTATGGACGATGCCGCGGCGTAAAGTTGATTGGATTGGGTGCCGACAAAGCCGATCGCGGTCCAAAACGTGAAACCACGTACTATAAACGATCGAAATGCTAATGGGCAATATATTATGGTGTTATACGATATTTTCGGGAGCAATACAATAAAACGTCGCTTCTATTTCGTTTTGTCGGTGTGTGGCGGACGTCGTTAAACCTATAAAATATAACACTCGCATATCATACGGCTGCAGCTGTTGATATTATACATATCGTGTGACCTTTGTACACTCTAATCAAACATTGACCGATATGCACTCGGATCGATGGCTTTTCAGAGTGCTTACTCACATCATTTTATATTTTATGGTGCACGTCATGCATTCCCCGATTCCGTGTGCTCTCTTCGCCGTCGCTATGCCCGTGTAATACACATCATAATATTATAATGTTGTCATAAACAATTATCATTGTTATATTCCACACACTCCGTCTACGTGTGTGCACAATAATAATAATAATAATTGCTGTGGCGTGCGTTCGTCCGCGTTTTTTTTTCTCCTCGATAAACCAATATTCGTCGGCTGAACTACGTCGCTGTGCATTCATAGACGAACACGCGTGCTAAACGTACAAACATAAATAATATCTGCCGAGTCGTTCGTGTTAGATGTTGTACGGTGTCTAAGAATTCTAACACGTGCGGGGGATAATGATAGTACACATAGTATCATTTTCATTGAAATAAGTTCAGCGACTGAGATTTTTGATTGCACATTTCATTGTAACAACATTATATTATAGTCACCATTCAAAATGGATATGAATTTGATGGCGGCTGTTATATATATTCGTACCTACCTACTCTTAGTATAGTTTTAGTGGTCATACAGAAAGTATTCTTACAAAATCTTATAAATATTATGATTTCTTTTACGAAAATTATTTATATAACATATCTAAGGTAGGTCATAAAAAGTGTTTTTACATTTTAAGAGATCTTAAACCTGAATTTTTTCGAGGTTTAAACTTAAATTTAAGGTAATAAATTATAGAATATACTGTCAATTTTTCACTTTAATATCTGATAATTTAATACTACCCTTATGTACTTATCGATGAGTTATAAAATACTTATCATTTACGTAATATAGTTGTAATTTTTTTTGTTGAAAATGTTGTAAATGTCAGTTTGATCACGTACTTTAGATTGCAATCTATTTGTGGTACTGAGTATCGGTTGCACAATAATGAAAACATAAAAACGCACTTCCATTTGGTCTGCTAATTTGCCTATCTGTCGCTTATCTAGATCCAGCCCTGATTACCGTCTCGTACCTGTTCGCCTAGTCTTGTCGTCTTAATCATAATGTACGATAGGTGACTGGTGTCATAACTTACGTATGTATAATATCATTAGGTATTAGTGTATTACAATATCTTCTTAGAGAGATTTAAAATACATCATACTTTATTCTCTACGACTTTTTAACCAGCTCACAATCTTGGTTCTTGCTCGTAACCTGTTTCGTTCGTTTCGATCTCGCGATTTCGTACGGCATTCGCATGTGATATTATCGTACTGAAGAAGTTGAGTACCTACCGATACGGTCGACGTGTGGCGGCTGTTACTTATTTGCCACTGAAGCCATCATCGACGTCTGTCAATGTCACTCGGATCCGCGCCACAAACGCAACATATTTTTTAACAATATTACAGTTACATAGATTCTTATCCAATGAACAAATATGACTTGCGCCGCCTTCGAATAAAAGTCTTTCGTCAACGGCGCCGGCTTGACGAACTCTCACCTCGCCCACCCACCACATCGCCAACTGCACGGCCGCACCCGGCGACGATGACCGGACGTTTAGGAATTTGAGGTCCGTCGATCAGGAGGGCCATGTGGCCGCAGCGTAGCAGACAGAATAACCGTATACGGCCGGAGGAACGGTAGTGCGAGCGGTGGGAGGAACCTCTGCTGTGCACGCGCCGCCACCGCGTACGCAGCAACCGCCGATGACGCTTTCGTCAGATCCGGCTGCAAGTGTGCACTTTGTTGTCTGCGCACAACCCTTTGCGCGCGGTGCACAGCTGCTGCTCCGGGCGAAATCCGCCGCCGGTTATAACGCGACGCGGCCGCGGTCCGGTGTGGCCCTCACTGTTGGTCGGCATTTCGCAACCACTCGACGAACCGGTTCGGACGGAAGCCGTCGTCGGCCACCCTTCTCGCCGGCCGGTTTTTTACGGCTCCCTCCGTAGGAACCGGCGAACAGAAACGGTCGGTCGGACGACGTTATGGTCATACGCTCGTACACGCACAAATGTACGCTGATGATTATTATGTGGGTACTGTTTCGGTGCTACTAAATATTACGCCGCGGCCAAGTATTGCGTCGTTTCAAACTGCGTCGTCGATGCACAGTCACCTTGACATACATGGCGCACGCGCGACGCCTGTGCAATATGCAAATATCTCTCTTCTTGGACGACGAAGGCGGCGGCGGCGGCGGAGGAATCGTACCCAATATTGTAATGATACTATACACACGCTGTCGTAATGACAATATTGTAAAGTCGGTTTCGTTATCTTCGGCACACGCGTCTTTCACCGTCGTCCGATAATTTTATCCGCATCCGGCGTTCCCACGCGTTCGAACAAAACTGGCCGTCGTCGCTTCCGGATCGGCCTCCCGTTGTTCTGTACGTCTGCGAGCTGCGGGTTCTGTATACTCCCGGGATTCTTTTCCCCCCAAGTGATCGTGGACCACGGTCTCTGTAGACACGAAAAGTAGGGACGACGCTCCTCCGGTGCGTGTGCGTGCGGGTGTGCGGGTGCCGGCGCTTGTACGTGCGCGTCGTGCATGCGTGTGCGGTGTGCCCGTGTCTGGTCGACGACGATGGTACGCTGTATCATACCAAGAGCGGTGTGGCGGCGGCAGCAGCGTCGTTGGCGGCGGCGGCGGCGACGTTGGAAATGGCGGTCGGTGGTGGTGGTGGTGGTGGTAACCGTGCAACCTTCGTAACGGCTGCCGCCGCCGCCGCGCCGACTGCCTGCCTGCCTGCCTGCCTGCCCGCCTCGTGCGGTCGGTTAGTCTGTAGTGCGCCGGCCGACGGAACAGAACGAGACTCGATAGCCAGCAGCAGCCCACCGGCACGACAGCTGCTGCTGCGACCGCGTGTATTGTCAGTGCGTGTGCGCGCACAATTAATAACAATAATAATAATAATAATAATATTAATGATACGATGTGTACCCGCGTGTTCTTCGCATAAGCCGTGGACGTAACGAAAATTATTATAATTCTCGTAAGTATCATTTTACTCAACGCCCACTACTTTACGATTATAATACGTCTCACACACAATAAGATGATAATATATTATAGTATATAACAGTATATAGTATTATAGTATATTGTTGTTATTATAATAATTATATAAATTATTATCATGTATATTATAATATTATTGTATTACCTACTTATCTAGTATTATCGCGCACAGTACTTGAGCGTATTGGCAGTGTGTAAGACACGTAGAATATTGTAAAATAATATATAATATCGGTATTTGGTGACATTTTAATATAATCGAACGCCGGAGGTTTTCCCGGTTGCCGCAGACACCACCTGTCACCGGCATCGCTGCGTGCTGCTAGCTGCTGCTCAGGCTATCTCTGCTGCAGACGTGCGTTTGTCGTGAGCGTGGTGGTTACCCTGCCGTACACTTTACCGGTTTTGTTTTTGTCACACGCTTCTTTTTCACATCGCGCTCCGACGGCGACGGTATGTAACGATCGGTGGCCACCTCGGCGCGCGCGCTATGATATACACCGCCGGCCGTCACCGAATTTCGCTGCGAGCGACGGTGGGTAACCCCTCTGTTTGCCCGCCCGCCGCCGCAGCCGCGCGTTGTGTAACCATCGCGAGCGCCAAAGCTGGGAATCGATAAACCCGACGACGACGACGACAAGCCCTCCACCATAATAATACACTACAACGTGCCAGCAGCAGTAGCACTACACGCCGCCGCCGCCACTATCGCCCAAACCGCCGCCATCATTACCTCCATCGTCGTCGTAGTGCCACTTATTTTGAGGACTCGCGCCTAAGGGACATACGAACTGCCGGGCGGCGGCCGCGTCGACAGGACACCGTGATCCTGCGCTCGAGGACCCTCTCGACTCGTTTTTCAGTTACGCCTTTTTCGCATCGATGTAATAATATAGCTCGTTCACTCTGATCTCGCGAAACGCCAAGACTACCTCCGGTCTTTACACGCATCTTCCGTCCGTCCGACGACTATGTAAATTAACCTACGCCCGGAAACAACAATAAGGTCGGCACGTCGTTTCCGCCGGCAATGTTTCGTCGTCGTCTTTGTCGTTCTTCGCGATCTCTCGTATCTCGACATCTTTGTTGCGTTGAAGGGACGGGGACAGCCATACGTTTCGCAGAAGCCACTCGCAGAAACCCCTCGTGTGACCGAGACGTCCGGTCTTCACTCGTATATGATAGGTATATTATATAGTCGAGAACGTGGAAGTGTCCGAGGTGCAAGCTCGACGACGCTGATGGGGCGATTCGACCTTTCGAGTCGAGATTTTCGCACCAGAAATTCTCGAGGGTTCGCAGCCCGTTCGAGCAGTCGTCGTAGAATAATCGACCTGTGCAGCAGTGTGTTTGGTTAGGCAATCAGTCGTCGTTGTTGGCGGCAGGCGTATACAATTATTATTCGCAAATTACATTTTATCATCGCGTACTCTTGTCGTGGCCCGTGTAATATTATAATAAGGTGTCTATTATACACGCCGACCGGCGGCGGCCGAGAACCGCACTGCACCGGAAACGCCGTCCGCAAGCGTGTGTTTCGCGCTCGCGTTCATCCGTCAGTCGAGTGCGTATATTATATTATTATCGTCAAGTTTCGCGCGCTCGACGTCGCGGCGGCGGCGGCCCACTGGTTATTTTTAAACCCCCGCCGCGTGACACCCTCTTGAGGCTATACAACGGCGTTCGCGTCTGTATGTAATAATAACCTCCCGACCGCCGGCCAAATGCTCGTCGTGGCACAACTGCACAAGTGACGGCGAATTTAAACGAACCGTCCAGCATCGTGTTTACCGCCAGTTACCCCTATAGCCGAAAAACCGACGAATTTCGCACACTCTCCGCCGTGCCGAAACTTCCGTCACACGAAAAAAGGCGACGAATATGGGCTGGTATATTCGAAGACTAAATAATATAATAAACCCGTCCATAAGCATACGGACCGGGACATGGGAAGGGGTCTCGGCCAGAAAGACTTCCGAGTGACGCATCATGAGTGCATTTAGTATGACCGTGGACCGAATGCCATCGAAGAGGCGGAGGATCGTCGTCGGTCATGTGTATAGTCCATTGGTGGCGAGTAATTTATTTGCGGAAAACTTCGTTCGCTGTTTGTGTTACCTGCTCGACGTTTATCGACGTTCAGTTTTTTCCGCGTTTCCAACTGCATTATTTTCATAGACGTTCGACATAATATTATTATATCATTCCGAAATGCACGCATAATAAACATAATAATGTACAGCCGTCGACTGAACCAGAGTATATTTGCATAGGTGATTTGTAATAATCAGATACAATGCCATTTGCGCGTGCCCGATGACGAAACACGACGCACAAAGTACAAAAGCCACGTTCTTATTTTCCCGGAGTTGGTGGTAGCTTATTTCAATTCTTCGGTTACATTCCCTCGATCGCCATTAACATATTATTGATTAATTCAATAACTTTTGTCTCGTGCTTAAAGTCGTCTGCGCTCTACGGGATTTCAGATAGAACCAACAAATCGTAAAAAGTGAAATCGATTCGGTTTGGAGTGTTTGGACGCTGTTTGTTCATCATCTCGTATTGAATCAACTCAAGCGATCGCGCCGAGCATTTTTGTTTTTTTTTTTGTATATACTCTTCGGATATTATAGTCGTCGCAATAACGAATCGTAAAATCGAATGTTGAGTATTAACGCAGCCAAACTGGGGCGCGGGTTTTTCTTTCGCGTGGTCTGCGTTCATTTGGTGTGCTAGGTACATTAATGATATACTATATGGTCGGATTGTTGTTGTATATATTATTATTGTAATATGCCGACGAGTTACGTTTTGGCGGCAGCGGCCTTGGCACAGAGTAGTTCGTATCGTCTTCCTCGTCGATTCATTATAATAATAATAATATATACACGAAGCAACGCTAATAATAAAGCTAATGAAGCGTGACACGACAACGACAATTAAACACGCGTGCGTAACGTGAGTGAATGTGTGTGTGTGTGTGTTTGTTTGGCGGCGTATACTGCAGCGCACATCAGCGGACGATATATACCGTTTACCAAGCTAACGCCTATAACGACTTTCGTACGAAATTAGTTTGGTTCTATAACCCCCCCCCCCTCCTGCCTCCTCACCACTTGCCCAACTGCACGTATTACAATGATAATAGTGTAGTTTTATCTTCGCAAGCGCGAAAACCGACAAATATGTCGTCACTCTGCAGCGTATATAGCACTATAATAATATTGTAGATCCTAAAAGTACAGATTGTGCGAGAGCTGTAACGTTTTATAATAATATTGCGCAAAACACTCCAGTTACGGTGATTTTACGATTTTACGATCTTACGATTTGATATTATATTCAATATAAAAAAATATAATACCTCAAATACCTATGCACCGCGGAAGGTCGGCGAAATGTAACGAAAGTAAAATGTTCAGCCGCGTGATAGTTTTACCCGACGGCAGTACGCCTATGCCAGAACCTAGACCTAATTGCGATCAAATACCACACAATATTATACTTAAATCATAATGTAATGAACATTCGGTCTGTTTTCCGGTCTCGAGCCGCGCACGTTTTCGGGACAACATCTTGAGACGACGCATCTTGTGTCGTATAGCTCTTGAAATGCAGCGACGGCGGTCGTCCTCGCGGCGCGTAGTGTACAACAGTAATAATAATATACATTACACTATATTATTATATTATTATGTGTATACAGTAAGTTAGGCGCGTATGAACGACGACGACGACGACGATGATGACGAGAAGACCACCGCAGCCGCCGCTCCTTTTCCGTCGTGTCTTGGTCGATGACGAAAATGTAGCAATGCACATATCCGTCTCTCTTCCTCCTACCCACCTACGCCACCCACCCAACTCCTCGTCCGCCGATACGATGCCAGTGCTACAGTGGTTGAAGCGTTAAGCGATTATAAAGAGCGCGCGCGCACCAAGGTTCGGTCGGCCGAGAATAATCGTCGTATAGCCGTGACTTTGTATCCGTAAGCATCGTATCGTCATAATAATTATATATTATAATACCATATACATCGTGCGATAAAGATAATAAACTCATACTATGTGAAGTTTTTTCGCACATAGTAGTAATCCCGTTGGCGTTTGTGTAAGTAGTGGGAGGGGGTGGGGGAGGATTTAAGAACCCAGTCATTAATATTAAATATGATGACGCGACAATGATTCCTTATCAATATTTAATAACGTTTACCTACATCTGATTTCTGAGGTACTGTTTGTTTTTCAAATTTCTTAATTTTTTTTCGTTTACATTTGGCTTTCTATAGATTTTTTTCATAGTGATTAACCTATAAAAACTAAATTGCAAACTATTTTAACAATCCAAAACCCACATTATCCATTCCTATAATCGCCCATAAATAAAACAGCTATCACAAAAATACGCAGTTACATTGTGTATACATATTTCAATAACTATACCTATGGCAATTAATTATATTGATAGTTGAAAATTACTTTAAGAAATATGTTGGTAGATGTGGGGGGCATAACTTTGGTCATTTTCTCATGATTGTATCGCATCCAACTACAAGAAAATCGTTTTTATGCCCCTGGGGTCCGTGGGATCCGCATGTATACTATAGCTGCTGCTATGTGGTTCGACAGAGAGGTGTGTACCTTGGTGTGTATTATTGTCCCGGCTGCCAGCCACGAGTGGTGGAAACAAAACCGTACTCAACCGTCGATCTGAAACTGTCTAGTTTTTTAGGTGGTCAAGTTCGCAAAAATAAAACTAAAATTAAATTATATCATCACACGAATTCTTCCGTTCGTGTGCATATCAGTAAAGTGCAACGCAAACGCATTTTTGAACATAAACTATTTCGTAAATATATTGTCACAGCAACTAGTTGTAGTATATTATAATATCATAATAATTTAATAATATCGTGTTTAAAACGCATATTATGTAATGTCATGCGTCCCGAGAAGGTGTTACTCGTGAGGCAGTTATTGTGTTTCGCGTTGGCTTTTTTCCCCGTCCGCTACAGTGTATTATACTATTTTAATGTCGATTGATAATATTACTATTATTGCACGTGATAAACTGCAGCGGTGACACCGACGACGTCGAGTTTAATAAAATATTATGTACGGTAGGAAACGTTACGAATATTGTTTGTCAAGGTCGTCGTCGCATCGCCATATAAATATATTATACGTATAATATTATGTTATTACATATTGTTATTATATTATATATATACGTCGTGATATATAGGTACGACCGCCACTCTGCTCGTCGGTAGATTCTTATGGCACGGACGAGCTCGAAATATTTATCTTCGCCGCGGCCAAGTGTGCCGCCGCCGCCATCGTTTGGCAAGAACTGTGCCGCGGAGACGTCCGCTCTCGTCGCCGTTTTATACCAATCGCCAGGTAGACGACGATCTATTTCCGAGCGTTCTATGGTGGGTGGGACGGGTGAGGCACACGAGACCTAATACGCTCCGCTGCAGGGTGTATTGTTTCGGTCGTAGCTATTTTCCTCTAAAAAGGAAATGGGTATGTACGTATTTATCAAAATAGGATCCTGTCACCTTCTCGTTGATTTGAATATAATATAGGTACCCATCATATTCATATTACGGCCGAGCATATTATTGTTCTACAATATTTTTATGGAATAAATTAAAATTAGATATCGCTGTGATAAAAATTAATATTTTTTAACAATCAAACAAATTAAAAAATATTCAATTCAATTACAAATTATAGAACAATTTCTTTCATTTTTTCCGCTTGACGAAATATTTCAACTCTAGAAATGAACAAATATGACTTTTTTCTGAACAAATAATATAATATATTCTTAAATAAGAAATACAGGCTGAATATTCTTTAATCTTTAAAATACGCTGTAATAATATTGCTACATACATTTTTTTGTACGAATTCTTTACTGAATAAGTTGTCCTGATTATGACCCATGTTGAGCTATATAAAGCCAAAAAGTATATGTGAAAACCTAAAAATTCATTTTCTAGTTATTATATCCTTAAATATATTTTTATGCGCACGAATACAAACCAAATAATTAAAAGTACAAATACTCCACGGGTGTAGTACTTAGATCTGGCTATAAAACAACTTTTTTCAATATACTGCCATACATAATATTTATTTTATTTTAAAGAACAGTTGGAACAGTTTTTTTTGAAACTGGATTTTTAGAAAAAAATACTGGTGGATTATACTTTTATGTAATAAAGTTGATACAAATATATTATTATACCAAAACGTATTAAGAGCTACCAGATTCTCGACTGTTATTAGTACCTCATTGTATACTACAGTACACAATAGTTAAGGCCGTTTAAAATATCTGGTATAATACTATATAATGCTAGAACTTTTATAACTTATATAAGTATAATGAATATAATATTACGAAATTGAATGTACATATGTACATGTTCATGATATGAATTTAGTCCAAAAAAAATACGACGCGTAGAAAAATGAAAAGTACTTTTCTTTTTTTATCTCATTTTCGGAGGAAAATATATAGTGTCGTCTCGCCCATCGTTTCAATGTTGTGGCACTCGCACGTCCTCGGGGCCGCCATGTCGGGTAATAATAATAATATACAGAGCGGCTCGCGGTCTATACAGATGTTATTCTGCACGTCTGTTTGATTTCCGAACGCGTTGTGCCCACAGCAGTTTCCAACGCGTGTTTCGCGATTGCTAGCGAATTAAACCGCGATGATAATATAATATTATATAATACTGCATATATTTCGACACGGCCGACGCCACAAAGTGCTCGTGGTTCACTCGAAGTTCAAGGGGGAAACAACATTCGAGTTATTAACGATTTCGTGATATCGAAAACCAATTAAACTTAATGGTTTGAATTTTTTTCACTCGAAATGTCGACTTCTATCGAGATATCAAAGTTCGAGTTACCGACCGACCGTCGACTGCTTAATATAATAATATCATATACGCAGCACAAGGTATACTTTGCTCGTATATTAATAAAGTATCGATCGTTGCGGTTTTTATGTTGTTAACCTATCTCTGGTATATACCTACGCGATCCGTATCACGTTTCTTCCATACCATCGCTCAAACCGCTTGAACGTCGTCGTCGGTCGCGAAAAATATAAAACTCTAGGGCCGTATTGAAGAATTTCCTCGCGGGCCCTCTCTCTCCCTCTCTCACTCTCTATCTCTCTCTCTCTCTCTCTCTCTCTCTCTCTCTCTCTCTCTCTCTTTCATAACACGAGTATAATGGCATATAGAATTTCTTCCACGGCGGCGGCTCGACTATTGCGCTTCCAAACGATTCGAACGTACTTCATGCGCGTGGCCAAACTCCGAGCTCGCGATGCAGCAGTGCAAGAGTGCAACGCTGCACCGGAATCTTATCGCCGCATAAGACTCGTGATTTATGATGGTAGTAAAATATGTACGCCATAATCATTTATTATTATTATTACTATTGCCGGAGCAGCGCGACAGTGGAGCTTTTTGACGGTACAATATAATGTGTAACTTGGCGCAAGGTCGACGACGACGGATTCGCCGATAACGATTATGGCAGTGACGACGAAGATCGAGACGACCTCGCGATGACTGTATACGATGACGACGACGACGATCGACAACGCAAGACCTCTGCACCGCTGCCCATAAATATTTAACGACGACGTGTACATAATACGCGTTCGCAAACCCGTAACGACGACGACTACGGCGTGCGCGCGTGTGACCTAAATAATATTATATTATCGTCGTCGTCGTCGTCGTCGTCGTCGTATTCGCGCCGCCGCCGCCGCCGCCGCCGGTGACATGCGGCGGGGTGACGAGGTACCTCCGCGCCGCGCTCGCCGGACGACGACGAGACAAAAGGCGCGCTCGACCCTGAACCGCCGCAGTGCCGGGATTATGGGCCGAGCGCGCGAAACCACTGCTGCACGGCGGCGGCGGCAGCTCGCGTATACGCACGGACGCTCCGCTTGATTTTCCCCCCACGTCGTGTCCGATTTGCTCCGTCAGATATAAAATAATATCGTACACAGTGAATTTGTGCTCGCACGCACTGAACACGTGTCGCCGCGGAAACCGATGGTCGCGGCCATCGTATTACAATAATGTACGTATTATTGTTGTGGAAAAAACCGAAAACGCCCGTCGCGCAAAGATTTTGTAATCCGGCCGTGTGTGGCGGTCGGCGGCTGTCCGGTCGGTGGAAAGCTGCGCCGCGCGGACGTCGGCGGCTCTCGCGCGCGAAGTGGAACGAGGCCGGTACTGGCCGACTCTTCGGCTCCAGATCATGTTTCGATACGTCGACCGCGACTGACGTGCCCAAAAAGCCGCGTCAACCGCGAACGCCGTCTCCACGAGTCCGTCTTGTCGACCTTCTGCGGGTTTCCCACACCCGGCCGCCGTGGCGTATGACGGAGCGCGGCCACCGGCTGTAAGCAACCGGGTTCAGACACCGCGGACGCCACTCGAAGCACGGCCACATTTCGCCTACACGTCACGGTGTCTGCGGACGTCGTCGGTGCAGTGTCTTCGGCGGCCGAGGGCCATCACAGCCTGCTGCGCCGTCGTCCGCGGCGCGTATACCACCGTCGGCGAGGTCAAAGACCTATATTTAGTCGCCGCCGCCGATGACCGTTTCCGTCCGCTCCAGAAAACCCGTTCGCTCGCCTCTTCCTTTCTCGCGCGCATACCACGTGCGTCGTCCACGACACCACCGCTGCTGCGTTCTTCTTCCGGTTCTCCTTGCCGCGGAGCAGTACCTAACTACAATAGCATACGGTTAATTACTTCTCGTGCTGTCTTCTTTTTCGCGCCAACACCGGATCATCGCCGCCGTCAAATCGTGACCTGTAAACGTCATTCGGCGGTTACACGTGCATATTATCACAACATTAGACCTCTAGGTATAATATAATATTATATTGTAACGCGTTATAACTCTATATATCTACAATATTATTATGATGAGTGACCACATTGTTTAGGTAGTATAACTCGAAAATATCTCAAAGCGTAACCGCGTATTTGGTTACAGCACTTATATCATAATATCATATTAATATTATACCGCCGTCTAAATCAATTACGCGTAGGGCGTAAGTGTGTTGGGTCGGTGGAGGTAACGATTACGTACGATACATAGTTAATTGTTATATTATTATTACTATACTACATACATACATAAATACACAACTACATAGTACATGCATACACACACACACACACACACACAGAAGGTGAGGTATACGAGTGCGTGTAAATAATACGACATAACGACATCGTTTTATTAGCTCGCACGTGTGTACAGTACGGCTCCGAATGTTGGCGGTAATTTCGTTACAACGATAGTATGTTTAAGTAGTGTACGTACACTGCTAGTTACTACTTATTACTACGCACTATCTATGCACGAACGCCGCTCGACATATATTTTTCTATTTAATAATCGTTCGTATATTATATTACATTATTATTATTATTATTATTATTATTATTATTATTATTATGTCTTCGCACGTCGGTGTGTGTGTGTACATATATATATAATTATATAACAGTGTTTGACTGTCTAATCGTTATCGTCGAGTTTGTGTGTGTGTGTGTGTGTGTGTGTGTGTCGTAGGTACTGTCGTCGTATGTGTGTTACTCGACGTTATAATATTATAACATGGACACTGTAGCAGCTCTGCATTCTGCTCTTTTTTACTAATCTTATAGGCCGCGACTATTATAACGGTGAGGGGGTTACCTCCGATGATGATCGTAACGAAATAAATTTGACTCGACGAACGGGTTGTGTGCGGGAGAGGGAAAAGGGGAAAGGGGCTCATGGTTGGTCTCGTATAATATATTGTTGTTGTTGTTTATTATAATAACAATAATAATAATAATAATAATATATGTTGGTGTATCTATATAGGTGTATAATATATGCATAATAGTATACGCCGTTACCAGGGCGGTTGGGGTCCTGGCTGTACACACATTATACACACGCGCCGCCAGTGCGTATGGTAGTATTTCGTTTTATTGAATTAAAAATATACTCGACTTGTTTAATACAATATATAATATGTTGTACTCGGACGGGGCCTTGACTTTTTATTATACTTAAATCCGACCAATGGCCGCGCGTAGAAGTCGTCTGTTTTTATTTACTGCACAAGAGTATGTCGAATACCGCCGTTACCAACCCCACCTCCTCCTCCACCACCGCCGCCGTCACTGCTATACAACCATACAACTATAACCTATAGGTAGTATAATATGTAATTGGTTATTAGAAATGTAATATAGCCTGTATAGAATGTATACAACCGACACGCAGAGAACGACGCTATGTGGATCGATATCGTCGTCGTAAGTGATGCGCGCTGTTTCGTCACCGCGCGGTCGAGTGTTGATCGTCCGTCATCTGGCCATCCTCGACCGCCGCACATTGTTTTTTCGGCGAGAGAAAGTCGGCGTCCAGTCTCGCATATTATACACATATGTACGACGTGCTCGCTGCAGGATTTCGTTTCGAAAAGCACATAATACGCTTTAAAACAAAAAATAAAAAAATACCTTAGCCGCCGGCACCTCGACGCTGTCCATACACACGATATTCCCGTATATATACGTCATGACTTACCCGAGTGTATTGTAATGCCTTCCTATGCATGTAGTTAGGTAAATAGCAATATTGTTTGTAGTGTTGCGAAACAGTGCCACTGCCGGTGCGGTAGAATATTCATGCGGCCGGTTTAGTGCATTGTCACACTGTTGTTCGTTACCGTACCCCGAATTCGGACGTTTCCGTTTTTCTGAACGGTCGGTGTTTTAACGCCAACGCCCGACGAAATCGCTTCTCTCTTTTTTCGTTCTTATGGATACTACTTATACCGTCGAAACGATATACCTATTTCGTTTTTCGCGCAAACCATTCGTCTCGTATAATTAAAACATAAATAACCGTCAGTCCGCGAACTGTCGTTGTAATAATAATAATAATAATAATCACAGCCGCGTTGTAGCCAAATTTATTATATTACCTATGTACATTGTTGTACACACTGACGACGACGACGACGACGATGACGACGATGACAAATAACTCACGTTATAATAATAAAATAATATTATGTGCATCGCGACGATGATTTTTTTTTATTAATTACGCGTTCACGTTTAACTTTCTCTGCTTCTGCAAGTGAGACGCGCCACGTGCGATTAACTTTCGACCGTAAGCGCGCAGCTTGTGGCTATTATTATCGGTGGGTTTTCGACCACCGGGATTTGCGGCGAGGCTTCTTCCAGAAATCGTTTTACAGCCCGAGAAAAACGTCGTAAATTGATAGTATTAAGACTTATGAGAACGCCGTCGTACCCGCGCATGTGTTTTCTCCGTCTTACAAAATATGTACGACATTGCAAAAACTGTTTTGCTTGGGACTGTGTGGAATGCTCTCTCTCTGTATTTATAGTAGAATGACCAAAATTTCACAGCGTATTGAGAAGAACTTTATCCGCGACGAAAAGAATTTTTATTATTTAGATAGCAAAAATACAATCAAAGTTTCCAGTTGCAAACATTAGGTTTTTTAATTTAATTATTAAAAATGATTGGTTAGTGCGTTATGAAAAAAATTAAAAATTCGCGTCACAAATGAAATTCTTTCCTGAACGTTGAAGAAATTTGGTAATTCTACTTTAAATACATGTTGAGTAAAATCGTCCAACTCAAAACAGTTTTTGTTGTGTTGTACATTTGTGAGATGGAGATAACGTCTTCGTAATAGGGGGACCTGCAGGTGTTATTACACTGTTTCTGTATTCCGTGTAAACTGTGTGTGGTTTTCACAGTACCTACCTATACCATATAGTTGAAAATATTCCACTTCTCTGTGAGTCAGTTAGTTATATTTAAATGTGACTAGTAAAGTCGTTTAAGAGGACGCCGCATCCGCAAGTGTTGTCTCCGTCTTACAAACGTACAACATAGCAAAAACTGTTTCGCGCGAAATAGAACCACTCTAGCTTTAGTCCAAGCTAAGCAACCAAATTTTCATACTAATAAGAGGAGAACATTTACTGTGAAACATCGTTTTTATTTTTTCGATATCACAATTACAAAAGAAGTTATTTAAGTTTGAAATAATGAGTTTTTGAACAATACTAACTTTTTTTGAACTTGTGATACCGTAATAATAAAGACGATGTTGCACAGTAAATGTTCTCTTGTTTATATTGTGAAAATTGGGTTGCTTAGCTTGGACTACACCTTGAGTTCTATTTCGAGCAAAACAGTTTTTGCTATATTGTACGTTTGGTAAGACGGAGACAACACATGCGGGTGGGGCGTACTCTTAATTATTATAGTATGATGATCTCAGATCTCATTATACTAGTACATGATTATGATAATATTATGAGATTATGATATTATTTGATTTGGTGAATAATAAGACAATTATGTACACGGACCACATAGTTACGTGGAATACGGACCGCAGTGTTTCGTGGAACACACGGTGTCAGTGTAATACTTTATTATTAGTAGGCCGCGATCGTCGTTTCTTCTCGCTCCGACCAGAATGACGTGTAAATCGCAACCGCCTCGATCACGAAACCGCTGTCGACGCGCGAACAAATATTATAACATAATATATAGCTCAATGCTCCTTACTTTAGGGTATGCTCATTGCTCATAATGACATTTGATATGGCCCAATGGCTGCCCGACGTGACCTTTTCGGATTTTTCTTATCCTGAATGCGGCGCGTACATCAAGTGGGTAGAAAATGATACTGTCTTCACTCTTCAGCGATTAATAAAATAATTAAGATGACGTCATACCCACATGTGTTGCTCCGTTTTACACGTACGACGTAGCAAATTTTCGTTCACCACTTTCAATGGTGTGTTGTTTTGACATTAGAGTGAATTTATTTACTATCAAGCCTCTAAGTAAGAATATTATCTGTTTTTACTATATTTTAATTTTTAAGTGAGTCAGGAGTAATATATTAAGATATGAAAATGCTCATAACTGACACCACATGCGAGTGCGAAGTCTTCTTAAGTATCTAAAAAATGTAATACATACAGCAAAATGTGAACTATACCTTAGTTTAAGCAATGTTAGTTAAGCATATGATAAGCGTATCGAATTTAATAATATAACGATTTGTTACTGTCAGACCAATGGCCACGGCTGCAGATGTTTTTATTTCTTAAATAATAAAAAAATAAAAAATAAAAATACATATTATATAAAGTATATTCCAGTGAACTAATAATATGGTAATATATTATAATTTCTTACATTCTATATCTGTTTGAATGATGGTTTCTAGTCCATTAAAGATAAGAAAACAGATGAAATGCAAAATTGCGAAGCTAGTGGAACGCTGCTATATCTTTACTATAATAGGCACAAACAAAATTTAAAAAGTCATAAAAATCAACTTATTGATAAGACACAATAAATTCATTTTTTATTCGTTGTACATAATTTTTTTGCCTTTTACATTTCACTAGGTATATTGTGTATCATAAGACATATATATATTATTTTAAGTATATCGCGGTGACATTTGTTTTGCGATAGCGCAATGTCTAAACGATTTGTTTTTGATATGACTATATTATAATAATTAGTAATTCAATGCACATATAATTAAATGGTTTTGAGACTTCAATATCGTACCTATACTCATACATTAATTAGTCACTAAGATTAGATACAGCTATTATTGTATTCAATAATAAGGTAGTTTTTCAATGCTGCAATAATAGCTGCTTACAGTTATAATCTAGTAAAATGTAATATTTATTACTTGTTATTTTTATGAAAATAACTATGTAGCTACGTGCCCATTGACTTTCAACTTTCAATACTTTTCTACATAAAAAAAAATCTTCACCCATAGGTAGGTACCCAGGTACACCAAAGCACTATGCGTAATCGGTGATACCAACATTCAATATCTAACCTACCTATATTTTCATCTTACATTCTTACAAGATTTTAGCCGAAAACCAGGTGACTACACACTGTGGTTTGTCGTGTTTCGTGCATAAGTAAAAAATGTTGGTTACCTACACAAGTTATTTGTTATATTAAATTCTACTACACAACACGGTTTAATGGAAACCCGGTCTTAGGCATAACTAGACACTCCGAATTAGAACTAGCTGTAACCTCGATTGAGGCTATTGTCGACGAGCTACTGAGGTTCCTGCAGATGCTATTAATATCATATAAATGTGAAATAAGTAGTTACTAAATTGCTGTACTCAAATATTTTATAGTTTCGGTGACATATCGCGTCACAAGTAATTTATCATTATATTCATCTATACATTTTATTTTATTCATTCAAAATGTTGCATTTACGGATCATCTATAAATAACAATAAGGGATGAAGCCGGCCCCCGCCCAGAATGTTGATCCTATATAGTCTGCTTTTGTTCGACTCGTCATGTTATTACTACCATGATATGTGGGTTATTTATGATGTGTTTTAATATACTGTATTTATTTTACTTACACAATTGCGCTGACGTCGATAATATTATATGTATCGACATAATTCCTGCGCACTCGCCATATCGCCAGTGTTCGCCATCACACGCTTGATCCCAATTCGAAAAATTGACTCAGGAAAATCGTATAATGGTACTTATGAAAATAATTTTGCCCGAGAAAATTGTATTTAATGTTGTAAACCATAATACAATGCGCCTGTATAGGTATAGTGTATAATATTGGCAGGTAGCTGACGACTTTCGGACGTCGAAACATTGCGGGGCGCGTGTCCCGCCCGCTGCAGACGCGTTACAATATTAATACCTCAACATATACCAACTATATCGATTTAACTGGTTACGCTTCGTATATGGTAACGGTGGCGTGAAAAAAAGAAAATACAATTAATAGAATCGCGATCGTTTCGAAAAGCACCGCCGGAATCGAACGATAAAAGTCGATATTGGCTCGGATTCCCGGCGCAACAGTATATATCCATCTACCCACGTCCTACCCATACTGCTGCCGTGTCCTTCCCGCCCTATATATATATATATATATACAGTAGTGTATTCATAATAAATGGACCGCGAAGGCTGCGCAGGAGGTTCAGGACACGACAATTATCCAATTGCGACGATAACGGCCACGGCGAGTTTCCGTCATCGTCGCGCGCGTCATCTCATCCGCGAGATTCATCGGCAGATATTTCCGTCGGAAACTCATCGCGTCGCACTCGCATGCGGTATTCGCACCAATAATAACGATAACGATATCATGTCCTACATACATACATACGTACATGATATATATATAAAATATTATGTGCACTTATATATTATATAGTTGGCCGTACACCGTCGTGTGTTGCTGCCGGTGCTGCGAGTGTATAATATACGCCAAGGTTTTACGCGTAGCCGCGCCTCCTTGACATCGATATTTGCGTCGCAGTCGTCGGGGGACTTTCGCGCGAGCGGCGTTGCACCAACAGCAGCGGGCAGTCTTCTTCGCCGCGTTATTTATAGCACTCGCGGCGGCGGCGCACAGCTTCTGCCGGCGGCGCGTCGTATATAAAATACTACTACATGTCCGCGTATTATACGATTTCGTTTCATGTTTTCCGGCGATCAGCGGCGGTTCGTTGATAATAATAAATAATAAATGATCATTTTACTTGCAGTAAAGAGTCCGGACGACAGTCGTATAATATTATATTGTTGTCATAACACCCTGTGTATATTGTAATAATAACTCAAAACACTGCATTATGGCGTGCACAGGACGTCAGCCATGTGTACGCTCGACTCTTATATGGGTAATAATAACCGCCACAGCTCTGCCGCTATACATAGTACGTACTGTCGCCATATAGCTAAGGTCGTATCCGCGGACGACCTACACATACCGCGTATATATGCGTCGTGTAAGCTCCAGCGGAATTCTTAGTTTTTTACGCCCGATGACTGCCTATAATGTATATTTATTAATAGAATAATATATGATAACGCGGCTGGTTGACTGTCGAGTATTAATTATTGTGTAATACCATTGAGTATATACAATATAATATTACACTCAATAGTCAATGGTATTACCATGTCCACTGCACAACGATTCGGTCAACTGATAAATGACGTTTTTTTTTTTTGATTCACAGGTACTTTAAAATGGCGAAGACGGCCTCGCCGTCTCCGTCTACCAGTTCTTCGGGCAACCTGCACCGCCAAAAGCCCGGGCCGAAGCCGAAATATACTCAACAGCAATCGTCTTCGTCCGCACCGTCCTCGTCGACGTTGCCGGACTCGAAACTCCCGCTGCCCCAGTGTAAGGTCAAGCGGAACTACGCTTGCGGCAAGTGCGCGTACTACACCCAGAACCCACGCAGTTTCCTGCACCACCAGAAGAACGTACACGCCGAACGACTAAAAGTGTACGAGTGTTCACATTGTCTGTACGCGTCGAAGCACAGCCAGAAGCTGCAGCGACACGTGCATATGGTGCACCAAGTGGATAGCAAAGGTAGCAAGAAAAACCACGGATTCGACGAGTCCGGAAAGCCGCTTCTAGTGCCGCCTGTCCGTATCCGGGTGCAGCGCTTCGAAAAGTTTACGGACCAGCATCTGGCCAAGCTGGTGATTGTAGAAGACGTGGACGTCGAGGAGGTGCTCCCGGTCAGTGCTGACGAAGAGGGCGAGGGCGAGGGTGAGGGCGAAGATGCGAAAGAAATTGAAGCTGAAGCCGAAGAGGAAGCTGAAGTCGAGGCGGAAGCCGGAGTCGAAGAAGAAGAAGAGCTGGATGATGAAGAGGCCGGCGAAGAAGAAGAACTAGAGGACGAAGACGAGGACGAAGAAGATGAACAAGGCGAAGATGACGACGGTTCAGTGGACGCGGACGACCGTGTGCCCGTGACCTCACTGCTGCAAACAGCACCGCCAACATCGCCATCCCCAACGCCATCCCCAGCTCCACTACCGCCGCCCAAGAAACTACAGCAAAAGAAGTACAAAGTGGAAAAGCCGTCCGTGACCTTCATCCGGTGTTCCGTTTGCCCGTTCGGCAGCCATAGCCGGACGCTGGTCAACAGGCACGAGAAGTCGGCGCACTTGAAGAAGAAATTCTTCCGGTGTATGAAGTGCAACTACGTGACTCACATGCGGGCTCGGTACACCAAGCACGTCAAGTACCACACGATGCCGATGATCAAGTGCGACGACTGCGACTTCCGGACGCCGTACAAGTGGAATCTGGACCGGCACAACCGCAACCACAGCACCATAGCGCCAGGCACGTACAAGTGCTCGCACTGTTCTTTCTCTGCCGATATCAAGCAGAGTCTCACCGTACACGAGACGAATCACCACGTGCCACCGGTGGGCGGCGTGTTCCCCTCAAACGGCTCCAACCGCCGCCGGTACCGGGTGGGCGCGTCCGACGCTCCTGGCTCAGCGGTCGACGGCACAGAGGTATGTATATACATTTCATAATATTATGCAGAATAACGGAGAAATGCAATATATGTCGGGGAGT
Source organism: Myzus persicae (assembly GCF_001856785.1). NCBI lineage: Eukaryota > Metazoa > Arthropoda > Insecta > Hemiptera > Aphididae > Myzus > Myzus persicae. The sequence goes on along the minus strand of NW_019102620.1, from coordinate 331,163 downwards.
AATTAAATGTGATAATATAAGTTTAATAATAATACACTTTATAGTACTGCAGCAGGTAGTAGCGACAGTGTCCATTACTTTTTCATAAAATATTATTACTGTTAACGCGTTCGGAACACGTTTTACAGTTTGAAGCTTAGATCAGGCCCCAAAGTCTCTATTTCGCCTGCATCAGAGATGAAATAAATTGGACGGGATGTAGGGCAAACTGTCACGGTATTTGATATAGTGGAAATTAATTTTTCTAATCATTATTTTTATTTCTTTACATTTCACAAGAAATATAATTGAGAATTAAAATAAGAGCTTAAGTAGGAATTATTATTATTTATTTAATTTTTAATTAACCGCACTATGTCGTAAATGATATGCTATCATACTAATCACAAATAAGCTTTTGTGCATGTGCAGTGCTAAAAGATGCTTCAAGAAAATGAATAATAACTCACCAGTGTTTATGATCTTAGGCTCGAAATTGCTGCAATTTCCGCTGAAATATTCATAGTACCAACATTAGCGCCTCTATTTTATTTTACCCCCATAGATGTTTGCCAAAGTTAATATCCATATACTCCTAGTCCTTATAGTTGGCTACTTACTATTCATACAGTGCTCTCACGCGTATTAAGTTCTCGCCCCGACGAAAAAATCTTTGTCAGACAGGTAACGATAACGCCACTATTGAAATAATATATAAAAGTACGAAGGTGAAGGATAAAACAATGTTTTTGAGCACCGTATGTGATCCATCAATTGAACTATTGAAGGCAATTTGTATTAATAAAATACGTTACTATTCTACTCGTGTATATAGAATATAGATAGTATCGTTCATTTTAATTCTAAATAAATCTGTTACATAATGTACGATTTTCCAATAGTTATTATGACGAATTACACGCCAGTATAGACTATAGGTGTGTTAATGTAATATCATATACCTACGTGCAGAATCATTTAAATGTTATACATAACTTAAGGATTTCTTATACAATGCATACGATGTGTCAAATTAATTCAATTACAATTATTAATCACTAATAAATAAATATAAAATATTGAAGTATTGAATGTTGTTGGAAGCCATAATATGTAGTAGTATACTTCTCCAATTCATTATAACAAGGAGATTACATTGGTGCCTAATGAGTATTTTTAAGAATAAAGATTTTATACAGAATAGTTATATACATTTTGCATTTATTATCAGATACATCCTGACGTAAAAAATATCTTAAAAAATCGAAATTTTCATTAGGTAGACATTTTATTAAGCATTTAATTAAACAAAATTAATTTAAGGAACCTATACGCTATAAACTTTATGAAAATATTCTTTAGGCTTTAACTAATAAATTTGGTTTATTGTGAGTTTTAGTTGAAGTTAATTACTTTGATAAAGGCTTTTGAGTCTTTCTTTGATAATAATGTATGTAATAAAATAAAGATCATAGTTATGGCAAACTAATTTAATAGACTCAAAGAAGATAACTAAATTACTTGCGGAATGATGTGCATTTCTCTCGATTATGAATTGACTCGCAGTTGAGAGTGTATAATATGCATTAGCAGTTTTCAGTTCTAAATAGTACCATTTATGGTATTAATATTTATTATTTTAGGTTTACCTAGGTACAAATTGATCTCACGACTGTGTATAATATTTGTTTATATCCTAAAATTAGTTTTTTTTTGTAATATGTGTGTGCACCTAATTTTAATTTTATGTTTCATTGGTTAAACATTTACGAATTTAGTTAATCAAACTCCAGATATTTTTTTTCTTTAAGGCCTGTTTCATAGCCTTGCGTTTTTTTATTTAGATTTTAAAGTTTGTGTTCAGGGACCACTGAAGAAGCTATATCGTGTACGAACTTAATAATGTAATTCTAAAATCGCTCGTAATGATACGTACGCGTATTGTACACGCGACTGCAGTGAAACGGGAAAGGGAATGCGTTGTCTCCATATTACAAACATACAACATTGCATATTTTTGTGTTCAGCTGTTTAAATTGTGTATAATAACCTAATAATAGAACGAATAAAATTGACCTATTATCAAACTTAAGGGTAAGGGCGTAATCCGTGTTTCATCATGTTATGTTATTTTACAATATTTTAATTTTCAAGTAAGTTACGAGTATGTAAAATAGTTCAATTCAAAAATTCGTAAAAAATCAATGAGAAAACGTAGAATATATTCCTTATAAGTTTGTTAATAGGTAAATCCACTCTAAAATAATAGTCTTCTAAACACAAATTTGCCATGTTGTACATTTGCATAAGACAGACCACACACGCGGGTATTTTTTCTTTTTAAAAGACTTCAATACAATTGGCTAGTATAATGTCTTAGTCTACACAACATTTTGATTTTAATTTTTTTTAATTTACCATGTTTAGATAGTTAAATATAAACGTAGAGTAATTTTTTATTTTATAATATCTGTTGGTATACTGTGACTTCAGTTTTTAGATTAACAAAGCTTTTAGAATATCTGTTGTCCACACGAACACCTATAGTTATTAAATTATATTATTATATATTATACCAGATTAACCTTACGACATTATTGATCTTACAATCCCAACATTAACTGCTAAGCCGCTAAAGGCCGATGATCAGATTAAAAAAATTGGCAGGTCACATTATTATACCAAGTCTGGGAGTGCACGATGGGTCATGCTGTATACTCACAATGTCATTATTATTTTGATTTGTGAAGGACATCGCTTAGTTACTCGCGTGTACATATCTTTTATGCATATCGTATATATTATACAATGCACACCTATATACCGCCGTGGTGCGTTTAATTTATACATATTATATATAGGTAAGTGATTTTCAATATAAGAAGTTTACCGGGAATTTAAGAGGGTGTGTGGAATATAACCTTAAAAATATCGAGTACCAATAATGTGTCGGGCGTAGGTACATTAATATATAATAAATATTCAGCAACAGTTAACGTTCACGGTTCGTATTTTATCAGACTATCTGCTCAGTATATTATAATATACAATAACTGCAGATATTATAGGTTACCTATACATGTACATTGCAATGTCGGTAATTTTTTTCTATTTTATCACTCGTACATACGTATGGTATCTACGTATTATATTGTATTGAAAAAAATATTATTTTTAACATTCATCCGTTAAAATCTATAGATACGTATATAATATTCTATCGCTATCATATATTTGTATCGATTAAAAATTATTTTTATTTTGCGCGTTTGCCATCCGGTCATCATTTGGCGTGCACGTTCTGACGCAAAATTGCATGTCGTGCGCATTTATCGTCGTCATTTAGTGTTGTGTTCGACAGTCGTTGTGTGTTTCTCATTGACCACTGCACAGTCGAAAAAATACTTCCAATCTATTATATCATATATTGTCCTTACACCTGCTCTGTTGTCGTGCAGTCATCTTCTTATTATCTTTTCACACGGCCTTTCAAAAGACCCGGCAGGGACATTTTATTTCAATTTCGTCCCGCTCTGCAATGAAATGAAAAAAAAATAAACATGCCGTTGATATTATATAGGTTTAAAGTAAACCGCAGTTAGTCTCTTATGTTTCATTACCTAGGTATTATGTATTATATCTTTTCCAGTTAGAGGGACTTTATTACGATTTAAAGGGTGTCTTGAATAACTGACGTTTCAATAAGCTACATACACTAATAATGAATTATTCCCATTGTGACCCATATAAATAATAATGAACTTTTTTTTACGCAATATGCAAATAAATATTTGTGGCTTGGTGTAGCACGATGTCTGGCTTCAGTTACTAATGTGCTCTGACTGCCAGCACCGACCGGTGCCACTTGTTCCCGGATGGGTGGCCACCCAGGTTGTTGGTGGCAAATTCTTGTCACATATACACTTGTTGCAAACCAATCGTACCCTGCCCCATAATTAAAAAACTCACAACAAATATTTGTGTTCCATATAAATTGACCGGAGCAGCCACACGATCACTTAATGAGAGGTCCAGTTAACTCTGCAGTGTTCTACGTAATTTATACAATATGAATAATATAATGAGTGATCGGTCATATGAGCTTTCCCGGAAGCTATTGCCGTAATATTATTATGGAGTCTCGTCCTGAGACTGGTTTCGTGAGTAACCTGGGAGCTTATACATTTAAGACTTTTCATTTCAATTTTATTGTAATATTTGTTATGTAATCACCGTGATTTTTATTTTTTTATAACACATTTCTGCAATATCGAGTAAAAAAGTGTAATATTTTTCCGTAAATTTTAAATGAAATTAAAATTTTGATATGAAATCAATCTGATATAATATAATAATATAGAACAGTTGATGGTCGGCTCACTACAGTTATATATATTATACTTATAGCAAGCCCGGATATGACGTACGAGCTTTCAGTTGGTCGATACTATATAATATAGACATTCCCCGACCATCCTCTGCAGAGCTTTGTGTAGTGGTGGCCCCGCAGTTCCAAAGACTGTCGGCGTTGGAGGGTCGCGGTTCGGTGACGGGGCGGTGCGTTATATGTACTATTGTTGTATATTATATACGACTCGATAACATTTAGACTATATTTCGCTGCCTCAACGGAGCGGAAACTACCGTTTATACACCGCGGACTTGTGCCATATAAATATAGGTATATATTCTATACAGCCTTCGTGCGACATAAAGAAATACGAAACTATACATCCGTATAATAATAATAATACGAAATCCTCTCCTTCTTGTTTCTATCAATTTTAAACCGCGGTGAGGGATGGAGGTGGCTGGTGTATTTTCCATATAGCGCGCTTTATCATGTAGGTGAAGCAATGCTTGACCTAATGCCGAAAGGGCGTTTCCTTACCATGCATTGAAAATTTACAGATGAGAAACAAAATTTTTAAAAAAACCGGGAAAGTCAACGTGTACTATAGGTGTGGTGTGTAACCTCATCATTGAATACTTCACAAGTAATGGATGTGGCAAATTTAGGGAAAACAATTTTGAGCAGTGACACGATCTGTAATATTTCGAAAATGTATTATTTGTGAATGGTAAATAATACACGTACAAATGGTGAAAAAATTCAAGTCCCCTACGAATACAATTTTTTATTAAACACAACAAAATAACAATATTTTGTATTTTTCGTTTAAATCTCCAGTTTTACCTATAATGTCAACTTTAAATGTAAAGATATTATTGGTACATTAGATTATTTTCCCGATTATTTTGAAAAGTATTTGGAAATGTATTATTTTGACCTCAAAATTTGATCCACTTTTCTACCAGAATTCTCCCTTAAAGTCGAATTTCTTAGCATATTATTTTTTACTACAAAAAGTATCTACAGACACAAAAAAAAATTAAACATACTGTTAAACTAATTCAATTATTGCTCCGCTAAAAGTCTAAAATCGAATACAATTGTTTGTTAAAAAAAATATTCAATCTTACGAATGGAAAATGCCTTGGTAGGAAGTACCAAATACTCGGACTTGATATTCTTGGAATTCAATCGTTAAAAAAGAAATAACTATATGAATATAATATAATTTTTGGGCTGAAGACATTTTTGATATATATCTTGGCACGAACTAAAGTGAAAACGTCTATTTAGATTTAGCCCGTGGCCACCATAGTGGTATACTAAAAATGATTACAGATATTTAAATAGTTTATAATTTACTAGATTATTATATGATTTACCTACGCGTACTGCTGTCACGTTGTCGTCGCGTCCTTCGAAAACGGTTTTGCAGCGAACGGTCGGTCGCAGCTTGCAAAACACATTTCAATGCTCGTCGCCGTTGGTGTGCTGCAGCGTTTATCAATTTATGTACATGATGTTATTATGTATAGTACCTACTGTATAATGCGGTATGGGCATAAAAATTATAACACAACCATAGTTGCAGCAGCAGGAGCAACAGCAGCAGCAGCAGCAGCAGCAGCAGTAGTAGTGGTGGTAGTGGTGGCGGTACCTACTAATGGTCCGTTCGGTGCGCGAGGAGTATATCCGCGGCCGTGAGTTCGTCAACAGTCGTTCGTGCGTTATTAGCTGTAGACGAATAATATACACGCGGTAAACACAGTTGTGAAAACACTTGGACGGGACTTAATTATAATCTAATTAGGACGATATTACAATAGCGCCGCTGCCACCACCGCCACCATTCGCGTACGTAGTCGAGGTATATAATAATAATATTATTGTTTTCAATTTATAAATGTACTCAATTTTCTGGCACTTAACGTCGGCCGCCTAACCGGTGTACGCCTATACGAGTTTATTGGATTTCATTTTCCGTTCCGCTCGTCTGTTGGGCGTTTCAACATACCTAGTATAACGTATGAGTACAGTTTTCTTGTAGAAAAAAGCGCGTGTCCGTCCTGTTGCTTTTGTAGGGTTATCGCGGTTAACTGCATTTGTGGCGGGATTGCGAGATTGTTGAGAAATCGAGAAATAATAATACCTACACCGTTTCCTTGTAAATTGCATTACATTTCTTAAGAAACGCAGTGCAATCTCTAAACTGTTTAAAATTTCGCACTTCCGATTGCAGTTCGTACAATGCTGCACCTCCAACAATCGCGTAAACGAAATTCGTTTGCCATAAAATCGACAGTTAACCTAACACATCATCATAGCTATAAGCATGCCGGTGGGCTTCTTTTATACAACTCAGTATAATACGTAATTATTACCTATTATTTAGATTTTGTTTTGAATATAATTTCAGTTTTTTTTTTAAATTATAGCAACGTATTAATTTTAAACGACGTACCGTTCGAGTGGAAATTGTAGTTGATAGTAGTTTCTGTGAAATTGTTGCGACAAATCGTCGTCGGTGACCTCGGATTTTAACTCCGGTGTATTGAACGAACCAGATTTTAAGCGCGCTGGCGCGGTGTGTTGGGCTGTATTATTTTCGTCCAGAGTTCTAAATTACGATAACCTTTAGATCTCCGATCATTTTGTGATGTACCATTATTACATACGCATGTGCGTAACATTACAAAATAATATATTTTATATACTAACACAATATATCATAAAACGCTATGCTGCGTATAATATCATGATATACATGTGCTGCTGTTGCTGCTGAAACAGGAGGAACAGCAGTCAGAAATGTGTTACACAAACACGCCGCCTCGCGTTATCTAATCTTGTGCGTTAGCTGACTGTTCACCCGTCACTGGTCTTATAGGAATTACTACAAATATGTATTGTATTATTATGTAAATAAAAATAGTGGTTGGACAATTTGTGTGCTACGTTAATCGTAAAGTTTATAGCATATAATAAAAAATGTATCTGCAGTCTTCTGGCTTGCAGTTCGTCTCTCCGCTTATACAGTCCAGTACACTGTCGTGGGCATTGGAAAATTATAACACAATATTTCATTTTGTACGTGCTGTTCGTTGCACTGTGTTCGTTTTGTACCCATAGTAATTTCGTCAAAACTTGCCATGTACCTGCACCTGCAGGGATGCTTTACTGCGGTTGCCACGTGCCTCGATTAAAATTAAAGCTTTTGTTGTCAAGCTAGTAGCTATATATTATAATCAAAAATATATTATTGCGAGTTTCTCGGTAAGTGTCTATACACGTTTTTTTCTTTCCGGCGGTCTAGTGACTAGTATTCCTTTTTTACCCAGTACATAGTACGGCCCTTTCTTATTGTGTTACAGAGAATTCAATGTTGAAACTTTTACATGATTACCATTTTTAAGAAATTTATACATAGCAAATGCATATTTATATGGTATCCATAATTTTATTTTAAAATAAGTTGAAAAAAAATGTTTTATCAAAAGCATTGTATAAGTCATTATTATTTCCTATACCTATTATTGTACGTTTAACGAAATAAATCTAACGTTGAATATATTTCAAGATATTTGACTAAGATGACATTTAACTTGTTCGTTTGTGTAATTTAACACAAAAAAACTTTTCTTAATTTTGCTCTAGGTTACGAGCATTTTAAGTTTTGAAACATTATATCTCCTTGTCGCTACTCGAATGAGTTATCCCTGTTGTACGCACGCACATCCACGACACTCTGTTCGTCTTCGCACAGGCATACAAAGCGCTGGCGCCACTAGTTTTTGTTTTCGCCGAAAATACCGCTCGTAATCCGGGTCAACAATTTATGGAGTACCTATCGAATATTATTTACCTTTTCTGGAGGAGTAACTGTCATACAATATCAACTTTAGATCAACGTACTGTGACTGGACCCCTTATCTACATTAAAACACGCGGTCGAGATTTATGAGTATAAAATTATTTCTGTAACCTTGTATAATGTCGGATTTCGTTCCTCTAACCTGAAATTTATAATTTCGCACTCGTGATCTGTGTTTATTGGGATATTGATGCGTGTGTAACATATTATAAAAACATCCGTACCATTGGATTACCATACACCGGTAACTAAATATCACCCTGTATAAACAGAGTATACCTACATGTATGTTTTATCAATGTTTTTTCCTACCAAATGCGCGATTGTGGTGTATATATACACACCTTACCATTTTAAATATTTATTTTCCACACGAGCTTCTTTAACAAGATCTTATTTGCTTATTCATTAACAATCGAACATCGCACTTTGAGACCGTGCAATCAGACAAAGTTATATGCAAAGTAAACGGTTTTTTCTGGAGTAGTTCAATTTTTTATCGACGTATCTCTTTCCGTTCCCCTTATCTTTGTATTATATTCAGTCGTCTGGCCTTTGATCGCCGTCGTCGTCGCCACGGCTCGAATTTCTCTCTCTTTGGTACGTCGCGATAACCGGCTTCGTATATCTGACCCGAAGTCGGCGCGGTTCCTTTAACGCCTATGTAACTGTTATCGACAACCGTTATACCACTCCTCGTCGTCCTTTAATTATTGCACGAATTTCTCGAATACAGCTGCAGCCGTTCGCGCTATTCGGCTGTTATGTACAAACGTAAATAACTCACACACGAGTCCTGTTAACATTTACTATATGGTGGGGGGGGGGGGCTCTAATTATAGCGAGTCTGTATATTTATTTCTAAATTCGTACATTACCTATAAAATACACAATGTATAAGCTGTTACATACATATAATTAAGATTGTGCTACCTCCATCACCACTGATAATGTTAAGAAAACGCTAAACCCGAATGCGTTGTCGTACAATTTACAATTTTTTAAATGCTCATAACTCACATTAAAATTAAAATATGAAATTCTTGATAATATTCTTAATTTAAAATTTGATATATTATAGGTCAATTAGCTCTAATATTAAACACAACGAAGAATTGGGTTATTCAGAACGTATAATAGTTTGTCATTTTGGGTTTACAAGATAGGAAACAGCGTTCCTCTTAAATAATAATAATATAAAAATTAATCATTTTAAAAATTTGTCTTACAGCGAGTTGAAAAAAATTGTCTCCTTTATCTTATCCTGCAGTGCCCACAACGACATATTATGGCCATTGTGGTAACCTAAAATAGTAGACTCATCGATCGCAGTATCTAATGTATATTAAGTTTATTGTATATTATAGGCGAGATGGCCTACCCGGTTGTGTATGTATAATATAATATTATTTTTGGGGGCGCGTGGTTTTCCGATAGCAAAACGTAATATTTTGTATCCGGAAAAAACCCGACAGTCTTCGTAATCGCCGAAGCCCGCTTCGGTAACGACAAAATAATAACGCCTTTTATGCATTATATTATATTAATATGTACTCGAGTCGTATGAGTACGTATGCTATTGCATGTGCGCGTGAGTTCGCTTCGGCCTAAAAGTGTTTTTGCATTTTTAGGCCACTTGCATTACCATATAATGACTAGGGATATTGTATGGTCTAACAACAATTGCAATAATATTAAACTCGTCGTTACATCTCATATATATAAATATATGTATATAGATATATTATATATTATGTCATACTCTATAATCTGATATTACTACGGTCACTTTATATTTACGAGTGTAGCCGTTTTCGGTCAAAATCGACCTTGTCGTTTACTGCCAAGTCTGTTCATACGGCGTTATACTTTTCCCATTTCCACCAAAATGAAAATTTAAATGTTCTCTTCGTCATAGCTCTTTGCTTATTACAAGAATTATTAAAATAATATTTTATCATTATGTAATTTCAAACTGCATAAACTTCTTGCGTAATCTACTAAATCAACGAAAAAAAAACAAAAAGAGGGGGACAAGTAAGGGGATAACTGTTATGCTGTTCAATAGGTGTCAAGTATTCCTTATCATCAAACATTAAATAAATCACTGTAATGTGTGTGTTAAATTTGAATTTGATGATAAAACATTGCGTACGAAAAACTATTTTGAGCGAAGTCGGTCTGACAGTCTCAGCTAAACGCGTATATTTCATGACTATTGCGAATTAACGCTCAGCTTTTTTGAATTCCAGCATTAATTACTTATCTTAAGGAACCTAATTTTACATTTTAAAGGTTTTTTACCAATTTTTTTATTGCAATTTAAAAGAAAACACTATAAAACACCGAAGACGAACTAACTACCTATTTGGAAGGTCATCGATAATTCTATAAAGTACGGATAATTTTTAATTTTTAACTTCCAAAACTATCCAAATTTATACCATCAATCTCGATCGACTCCAATGACTTGCAGATCATTTTTTCTACTTGAATAAGTTTCATCTGAGTTTCAGACACAAAAATAAAAACACTGATCTCAGTAAATCAATACATATTCATTATTCATAGTTCTGCCCAGAATCATATATTGTTAGTGAATTATTGACCTTTAATAATCTTAGTTTTTAAATATAATTTGAAAGCATAGATCAAAATTATTGTATTTAGTGTATGTAGCGGATAATCCATTATAATTATTGCTAGTTAAGAAAATGAAAAAAAAATACCGATTTTTAACATTCTTATCATAAGATGCATTCCTTTTTTATTTTTATTCTGTAAATCAATATTAATATGTAGGTATTATAACTATATATTTATAAATCATGTGGTTTTTAAATATTTTAACGAGTACCTATTAAATCTAAAATGTATTATTATTTCTTATAAAATGTATCACCTAAATATATTTAAAATTAAAGAAAGTACCGTTAAAAATTAATTTTAATATACATAATACTACCTATTAATAGTCTACATATTTTTTTTATAATGGATGGTTCTCATCGGCGAGCTCTCGTCCATTACGTTGATCTCCGTTATACGACCATTGTATAAAACAATCTATGTGACTATCTCGCGTATACATGATAAATATGTGCATTGTCAAGAGTAAATATAGTTATCAAATAGTGAGCATCGGACCGGATATAGATCGTTGAACATTAAACTTTAATTTATCCCTGCATTTTTTTACGCAGATAGTATTGTTTGCTATGGTCAGTGTCGAATTCGTATGTACATAATTCACATATTGTGGGAACTGTTTTTTGTCCTATACCTCCCATCACGGCTGTTATATATATATATATATATTGTATTGTATTGTATTGCGATATTGCATATCGCGGTATGTAATCACAAGCGGACTCAAACAATTAAATATAAATGTCTTTGCAGTCGTTTCCGCGCGTAAGTTGTGATACGACTACCAATCGAGTTTAATATTGACGAGACAAAATTCTATGCCGTGTTCATTTCAATTGCTTGTGCTGATTAGTCGACTATTACATCCGAATTAGTGAATTCATTTTAAAGCAGTTCCGTTTTTCCGCTTCGTTTCTTCTTCCTGTGTGCGCTTTTCGCAGTGATCATGTGGCGTGATGGTTCACACTACGTATGTATAATTACAATTACATTTAATACAATTTGATTACTACTGAAATCGAACAATTTCTACGCATATGTAGGTGTTATGGTAGAAGGCGACCACGTAATGATATATATTACAGCGCGCACACTGCTGTGTCGTGCAAAAATCTATATCGTTCTGGAAGTTAGGTTAGGTTAACCGTTGTTGCTCGTTGAGTTCAAATATTGTAAGAAAACTGTGACGAAAAATTGCGTGATGTACATTTTTTTGAAACACTTTTACTCATTACGTCATTTTATATCATATCGTTTACGTGGTCACCTGTGTAATGCGCATATACACATATATGGTATTATAACCTACAGGACCTGTACCTACGTATCTTTATACTATATAAATTACAATCGTCGATAAATAGTGCCTTTGGAGACTATTCTCAAGCTGCCAATCGGGTGTATTACCTGTATACATTAACGTGCCCCGGGGAGACCTTAGTTTTCTTTTTCGTTTTTAATACCGACGTTTACTTTTATGGATGTCTAGCAAGCGTGATATTATCAAAACGAGCGTATTTGCATTTCAGTGGAAACAAAAAAAATATTTAGTTTAGTTCGTAATATATATTATTTAGATACTATGTTATGTACCGACGGTAATTTGTATAATATATTTATTATTAGGTAGGTAGGTTTAATTAGTACACATAGACATATAGTTAAGTGAGAATTAAAATTAAACAAAATAGGTCAATCCTATGAAAAAAATCTGCAGTGATCAAATAAACTTTGGTAAAATATTATTATGTGTTATTTACTGTGAGCCTGCCTGCTTTATTTTTTTCATTAATGTGTATGGATTATAAATTATTTATCAAAGTTAATTTTTCTACATTTCAGGCTTCGCCGTCGTATTGTTATTCAGTATTTATTTTATGAAATTAAATGCGTGGTCATCTAAAGTAATTTAAAATAAACGAATCTGTGGTGCCTACTTCTCTTTAAACTGTAATATCATCTTACCACATATTATTATTGTATTCGTTTAGTCAATGGCGTGTTTATCCTTTTATTTTTTCAATATCTAATAATACTAAAGACACAAATATAGGGCTTTATGGGGTCAGTGGTGTGTGGATATAACACCGACCCTCAGGGCACACCACTAGCTTCTATACTCAATAGTTTGGTGGTTTGGATATTCTAATTGTGGTTTAATTAATCGTTTTTTTAGCAACTATTGTTTTTATATTTTTAACTGTGCATACTGATTATTAGTGTACGAAAAGTGATTGTACGTTTAATATCGTGCTTTTGGTTTGATAGAACTGAGTAAACATAAGAAATGTTAGTTTTAAAAATAATTTGTACTTTCCGATGGGTTCTCCGGGTTAAGGTTTTTTTTTCGATTTTTGATAGTCTTTTTATTTTCACAAACAAGTCGCAGATGTCTGACATACACCAATATAGGTTCTATAATATCAACCCTTAAAATATTGTATATTATTTCTGCTACATGTATAAGTAATTCATGTAACAAACACTCAACAAAATCGTTAATGTTACGAATTATTTATGTTTTACAGATCGTAACGTACGAGACGACAAAAGAAGACGGCATCGTCGAGTTCATTGCCGAGACAAAGAGCACTTCGCCGTCGGTGTCCGCCAACAGCGATGGTGTCTCGACGTCCAAGTCCGTAGTGAAAAAGACTACCACGATGACGACCACCACTTCGTTGCCGACAATGCCAATAAAGATAATTTCAGTGACCAGCCCGCCGGAGGGCAGCACAAAGGCCGCGGAACAAAAGCCACGGCGCCGGCCTATGCCCAAGCTCATACCGATCGTTGAACAGCAACAGCAACAGCAACAACAGCAGCAACAACAGCAGCAGCAGCAGCAGCAGCAGTCACGGCGCGTACCCACGATTGTCCGCATGCGACTACCCGCGAGAACGGTATCACCACCGCCGGAAAACGCTTCTGCAATCACAGCGGACAACTACTACAGCTTGGCGGCGGGCCAGAGCGCGCTCAGCGATTTTGCTTCCATCATCGACGACACGGACTGTGCGCCAAGCTCGTTCAACTGTAGCCCCACCTCCGCAAACGCCGCTGGCAGTGGCGTCGCCACAGCGGACCGGCGGCGGAGTAGCAGCAGTACCGGAAGCAGCAGCACCATCACATCGCCGAAGAGCAAGACTGCCTCGTTTTTCGACAAGCTCAAAGCCAAAGTGGACGAGACAGCGGACCTGACTTGCCCAGTATGTCGTTACGAGTCCAAGTGTCTGTCGGAGTTCATGCGACATCAGCGGACTCATGGTGGCGACGACGACAGCGACGCCTCTGCGTCCGTGGACGTCAATGGCCTCAAGACCGAAGATCATACCGCGACGGCACTAGAACGGACGACATCTACTCCGCCACCACCGCCGCCACCGCCGGTGACGGCTGCTGAGCTCAAGTCAACCAGGTGCCAGCGGTGCCGGAAGCGGTGCAAGACCAGTACCGAGTTGATTGTGCACTTGGCCACTTGCCGAGGAACGACTGCCGCCGCCATCACCACTGCAGCCGCAGAGATTGACAGCCCGAACCGTCCAACCGTCGTGAAAGAAACCGTTACCGACGATGAGCAATTGCACCCGATGGAGAATAAGATTTTCGTGTGGAACACCTCCGCGGTGACAACACCGCCCGGCGAAGATCAAGCCACCGAAGACGAGGACAATGAAGAAAACGACCGGGAAGAACAAGATTCTGCTACCGTGACGGAAATCGTGATGTCACCTAACGTCAAACCGCCGTCGGCTAAAGATGAGTCGGAAGACGACATAAACACCAACGATACACCTGAAAATATTGGCTCCTGTGACCCTGAAATGTTACAACATCAGGAACAAATGAAGCACGCAATCAGAAAGGAAGGAAAAATGTACAAAACGGTAAGTTTTTTAGATGCTATATGACGTTTAGGTACCTATATTTATCAATATAACATATATAGATGATATATATAGGTAGTTTATACTATATGGTACATATATGTATTCTTGGCCTGTTCTGACAATTGTAATAATTACTAATTATTAATATTACCATTTCGGCTGTGCCACCAATATTTGGTTGTTTCCATTGATTTTGGTTAAACTTTATTTGAAAAATACTGTTGGGCTTTGAAGCTAAGCCCGTTTTAAATCATCTATATCTGTATAAGTTTAAATATGAATATTATTAATAATTATAATTTATTTAAAGACAATAATATCTAGTAATTATGACCGATTTTAGACATATTATCTAGATTAATATTCACTTAATTGGAAACGTATATTTAAATTTTACCTAAGTAATATTCACCCAACCTCCTAACTGGTAAAATCAACTCCCCGAAACTTCTAGCCATCATTACATTCACTCTCTTTACCCGCGTTCTCACATTATTAGTGTATAATAATATAATATAATAATGTTTGTAATTTCTCCGGACAACTACCTACATAATTCCCTAAGTTTCCGGATTATTCGACTTCGCATCCTAAGTTGTAAATTTTTTTAATTTGTATTTGTCATATAAATCAATGTATTCATTAAAATATACTTTTTAGGTTTGTCTACGTACTTGTGCACGAATTAGAATACGAATATTTTCCTTAGCGCAATGCATAAATAGTATTATGTGTTCTGACCTCCGACGTTTTTCCTCTGCAGGTGTTCAAGTGTCCGCATTGCACGTTTTGGGCGGCCACTGCTTCTCGGTTCCACGTGCACATTGTCGGCCACCTGAACCGCAAACCGTTCGAGTGTTCGTGTTGCGCGTACCGGTCCAACTGGCGTTGGGATATCACCAAGCACATCCGGCTGAAGTCGGCGAGGAGAGGTGGCGGCGAAGAGTCGGCTGCGTCGTTTAACTCGCACCAGGGCGCCAAGGTGCTGATGACGGATGAGACGGGTCGCAGGAACTACAGCAAGTACAACCGGTATCTGACTGTGATGGAAATGGACATAGCGGACGGAGCAGACAAAGCGGCCGGTGGCGAGTGCGAGGACGGAAAGGGCGTCCGCAAGTCCGTGGGCGGCGGCATCACCAGGAAACGGCGGGCGCCAACCTTTGCCCACAACAACGGGATCCCGCTCCTGCTCAGGCAGCACCAGACGTCGACGTCGGGTAAGGCTGCAACGGCGGCGGGACAGTTGAAAAGGTTCAAAGCCGCGGCGATCCGGAACCAACAGCTGAACCAGCAGCCGAACCAGAATAACTCCGCGGCGACGACGCTCCTTCCGCCGACGGCTATCGGAGGTGACGGACGCAGCAAGACCGTTTGGAAGTGCAAAAAATGCTTCTTCAGGTAAATACTATTATTTTAATATTATGCATCTACCCGTGGCTGTGGGAAGTTTCCATTTAACTGTGTGACTACAATAATTATCTTGGTGGAGAGGTGGTTGTTGGCGTAGCCTGAAGACATTCATGCCAACCAACTTTAATTTACCTTAAACAAATTTGTGCATCTTACTGGTACTGTACTACCGACCTGTAAAAATATGCAAATTCATATAATTTTCCGAACGCTATAGTACTTATTAAGGGAGTACAAAATAAGTTTTTTTAATCCTGCCCCCCCCCCCCAAATTGCACTTATGTATATTATATTATGATCCAAGTTAGAAGCATATTATAGTCTTATATAGGAGTACCACTACAGTCATGCAAAAAGGTGGTGTTCATACCTAATAACCTGACACAGCAGTAAGCCTTTGACGAGTTATTAATGTAAAATGGATTTTGATTTATCATCAAGTTTCCTATGTTTTGATTAAAGCGACTTTTAATATTTATAAAACTTATAAATACTTTAGGTAATGCTACGATTAAAATATGAAAATTGATGTAATATCTAGTTAAAATGGTAATGAATAAAAATCTGTTTTTAATTTATTTATTCTACAACCCTATATTAAATACACCATTCTATTTTACGCCGATATTGTCTTAATTGTACATTTTATATGATTTTATAGTATATGTGATTTTGTAGGCAAATATTAGTTCAAACTAACTTATATTCCTATGCAATATTTTTATAAATAAATAATAAATTATAAAATATTCGTCATAATATAAGCTAAATGGAATTCAAAATTAGCACACCCATTGCAGCGATATACTCAATGATACTTGAAATCTAAAATACAGCAGTGCGAGTTCCCTAATTTTTTTTTTTTATCTCAAACTGTGTGATTTTGATGAATGACATTTTTTTTATCAAATGATACATAATATGCCTGTTTTTGCCCGTGTATAACATTATAATGGTAAGACAATATTCCGTTTTCGAAATATGCATCGCCTTGTTTGATATATTTTTGATCACCAAATTGAATAGATTGGAGTGGACATTATATATGTTACGGGAAATGTAAACCACACATTTTTTTTTTTTACCAACCAATATTATTTTTTATTATTATTATAAATTATAATCATTACCTATTTATAGTATTAATCTTTTTAAAAACAATTATTATTAATTTTATTCATGTTTTATTCATGTACCATAATATTACGAACTTATTGATTGAATAACAAAAAAAAATTAACAAGTATTATCATTTTATTTTTATTATAAATTATAAT
Organism: Myzus persicae; assembly: GCF_001856785.1. Lineage (NCBI taxonomy): Eukaryota > Metazoa > Arthropoda > Insecta > Hemiptera > Aphididae > Myzus > Myzus persicae. Next base: position 313,730 of record NW_019102620.1, on the reverse strand, counting down.
TTTATTATTACCTATTTATTTGAACAAGATTTAGAAGCATGGCACTTGGAAATACATAGTCTGTCTGCTTTCCTACACTTGATTTTTAAATAGGCAGTGCGATAAGTAACAAAAACAAGTTTATACCCAGTGTTTCAACAAATTCATAGTTTATTGTATTATGATACATGAATAAAATTAATAATGATTGTTGTAAAAAAAAATCAATACTATAAATAGGTAATAATAATAAAAAATAATACTAGTTGGTTAAAAAAAATTCGTGGTTTACATTGCCCGGGCAGGACCACATGGCCAGTAACATATATATATTTTCGTTTCATTCTACATGTCATGCCCGTTTTTGATTATTACTTAAGTCTAATGTTTTAAATTTTATAATTAATTTGCGATTTTTCCTTTTCCTTTGTTTCACGCTACAGAGACTGCGATCGGTTGACTGTTTTAAACCATGTCAAGGCGCACTACAGAAGAGGAGAGTTCGGCAGCAACACCAGTGCCACCAGAATGAATTCTTCGCAAAATAGCGACTCCTCAGCCACCACTGACACGGCCAACGCATCCATCAACGAATTATATGTAAGTAACACTAGTCAAATCTTTAAGAAGACACACACCTATAAGTTGTTTTTGAAACTCAGGCCATACAGTTGAAAAACCAAATGTATACACGAGATTACGATATTTTATATCAGAAAAATAAAATGTATTTAAGTTTGAAAAACATACAAATTAATATCGAATTCTAAATTATTTCTAACTTTTATAAAAATAAAAATACTAAGACAGCAAATATTGTCTTCTTATCGTGTATAAATTTGGGCTCGTATCTATGACTGCAGCTAAGTGGTTTCTATTTTCATACGAAACAATAATTGTTCTATATTATAATCTTTTAATTACATAACAACTAACAATGATGACACCTACTGACATATAACCACTTGGAAGTTACTTTAAATTAATATTTTAATATGCTAAGGTTTAATATTTTAATTTTTCCCAAAATGCCTTTAACCTTTAAATTATTAATTTATTATAAACATACATAATAATATATATTTTGTTAAAATCTAGTATTTAATACAAAATTCAATTTATGTACAACTTTTATCAAGTTTTCACCATTTTGAAATGAACTAATAATTGACTTGTTACTCGTAGTTACTTGTGTAATGTACAGATTACTATGCCTCCTTCCAGCTCATAATTCTTGAAAATAATTTCAGCCCACTATTTTTTTTGTCTCTCTGACTTATACTCAACGTAGGTATAACGTCTATGCTTGTTGTTTGGCTAGCTCATAAAAAAATTATTTTTGTTGTGAATTTTTGTAATAATTGACCAAATCATCGATTACTAATTTAAATGTTTGACATAAGTAATAATTTTGTCTAAAAAAAATTAATACCCATTCAAGTACAAGAAGGTATATTTATTTAAAATAAAATAATAATTAAGGTAGATTGCCCTAAGATTACTCGAAAATTATTCAAAAGGATTTTGCATAAATTAATCTTGTTTATGTCGCGTGTGTGGTTCAGAGAAAATAATTAGTGCTCTGACGTGACATCCTCTTAACATAATATTATTGAGTGATTGTCCGCGGATCGTCAGATCAGAACAAGTCAAGCTGATTTGGTACAACCGTACTAACCGTTGTCTATTATACTTAAAACTATCGCACTATTTATTAGTTAAAACGATACAATTATATAATTGGATGGTCATGAACATAACTTGATGTCTTGAACCATGAAATAAATATCTCGATTATAATTAATCAGTATCAGTTATTATATAGTTTTAATTTTAGAAAAAATAGTAAAATGTATATATAGTATATACGATAGAGATGGTCAGTACGCGAACCTTATTTAAATTTGGATAATTATATATAATTCCAAAAGACGGTATTATATGCGACATTATAAAAACATAATTGATAACCTCTTTTCATGAAACAAATTATACTTTAATCATGGCGTTAAAATATAATTAAACATAGTAACTAGTTGATAATACGATTCGTCATTGAATAATAAATGAGACTATAAACTTATTATACTTATTAATCATAAAGCTGAGCGCATGTCCAGTTTTTTTTTTTTTCAAAATTCCGTAGAATATTGCGCACGTGTCAAAACAAAGTCTCATGGCTCGACACGCGGGTCGTAAAAACTATTTTTTCTTTCGTGTAACCGTGTTTATCGGCAAAGCTAAATTAACTGTAACAGAATTTGTTCACCAATACTATAGAAGTATAGATAATTAATAGCGCACGTATAATAATAAACATAGGTATAGCCGTTTGGCCCGTTTGGGTCCATACAACATTCCGCCCTGTGTACCTACTACGTATTTGGGTCTGACAATTAGTCTAATAATATTCGATTATTATAATCCCTGCAATGATCACAGATGAATTTAAAGGTATAAAAAACTAATAAACATATATTGGATAATATTATGAATAATAATTGAGTGTTAAGAATTTTGTCATCTCCGTCTAAACAGCACAGAAATAATAAGATCACGAAGATCCGTCATAATATTATGATGACTGGAAAGTGATTATAGAGATAAAATACTGTTATAAGTTTCATTGAAAACCATATTTTCGAGAATATATCGTTTGATAATCAATAGAAATTATTTTTCAATGGCTTTATTATCGGATAACTTTTTATTAAAAATGTTGAGAAAAAAGGCTACGCGACGCCTTCAAAAGTAGTAATTTAAGTATATATATATAATACTAAGTTAATCTCAAATCCACTTTCCTGACTTTTCATCCCTCTCCCCTCCTCTCCTGAAATGTTCTGTTTTTATCAAATTATATATATGTAATGCGTAGTTTTCTTACACAGCATTATAGTTTATCCCGAACAACGAAATTCTCCGTTCAAGATTTTCAATTTCCTCCGATTTTCACTCATATCAACGCAATTTTCTGTCTTATTTTGTCAATATTATTCTATTTTTTTGATCAGCTCGTACGACGACATCTGTAACTACTGTTGCTATCAATATTTAATTTTTAATTTTGGTTTCTGGTAGTAAAAGTAATCTAGTGATTAAGTAAAAATAGGAAATTGACAATGTTTTTTTAAAAATAAACCAAAAAAAAATTTGAAAAATTTAATATTTATGAAAACAAAATTTGGATGTTGTTCAAAGAGGAAAAAGTCTGTAGAAATATTTGTATATTTTTCGAATTATATTGATACAAGTATTTGTAAGTCAAAAACAGACTTATAACTGTTATTTTTTGGTTTTCTTAGTGGCGATAATAGTGTTTTCAGACGTGTACTGAATTCATATTATAATATTATATATTTATATAATATGTTATCTAATATACATAATGCTCATGTATTGGCTAGCTCATGTATATAAAAATTAATATGACTTAATTGCGCGTTCATGACATGGTTACAATAATTACTATCACTAAACTCGATGTTTACAAATGTGATGTGATATGTAATGTGTATTCTCATCACCCATATCTGACAAGTTATCTATTGTGCTTAGATGTGATTGACCAAGTTTTGTATTCTATTAAATTAATAACTATATTGTTATTTAATTTTTGTATTTCATTTAGATCCAAACAAAAAAATCGGCAGAAGTAAAAGAAACGGTAGATCAAAATTCTCCGACCACCGACCGTAGGAAAACAAAGACCCCCACAAATCGGACCGCATCCGACACGTTGTTACTATTGTCCACCAACCCTAAGGCGTTAATGCTTTATGGTGAGTATTATATTTATTTACATATCTTTGTCAGGTCGAGTTGAATATACTATTTAAACTATTGCATTTTTCTTTAAAATCACTATAATGATTTATTTAATCCAGAAAGTTTGATGCTTTACATGATAACTGCAGTTTATCGTGGTAACATAAAAGTTTTTTTTCAGATGATGAAAACTTTTTGTCTTGTCCGCTATGTGACGTGACAGCTGCTAGCCCTGGCCAACTGAAGGAACACATGCAGCGCATCCATATTCCCGAAGAAACCAAGTATAGGTGTGAGTACTGTCCGTTTTGGTCGGAAGAAAAAAAGTGAGTTATTTACAGTTTGAAAATCTGAACTTCAATTATTAATAAATATTAATGTTACTATTATTTATTTTTAACACAGAGCTATGTTGGACCATATGATGTTTGCGCACGAAATGGACGATGGCAGTGTAAATACCGATGGTAATGCCATTGATGTAAATTATGGGACCGAACAACGCAATGAATCGACTTCAAATTCAATTAACGATGACGACGAGGAGGGAATGCAAGGAATCGACGAAAATGGTAGTAGTGACGACGTGACAGCTAATATGACAATGTTCGACAACGGAAGTGATGACACAAACACCACGACCAACATGGAAGTGATGTTCGACAACAGTGACGAAAATATTGTCGTGGTTGAGGCAGTGGAGTGCAAACCTGATTTTGTTGATAATGATGGAGGATCACCTATTGAAACACCGTCGACACCGAGCAAGGGCTCTGAGAAAAGCAGCTATAGCAGTACCGCTGATGATAAAATAGCCGACAATATGATGAGTTGCGAATACGACGGAGGTGAAGAACGTGACGAGGACGAAGAAATAGTAGTCAGAGCAGAAGAAGCAACCGAACCCACATCAGTTAAAATTATCAAAGTAAGTTTAGTTTAGCCCTTTATTCGACCCGTAAATAAACAAAAAGTGGAATAAAAATATTAATATTGTAACTGTAATTTGATGTTTTTGAAATTGCAGGAAATTCTTGCACCTACAGCGTCAGCGGTGTCGGAAGGAGATGCCTCAACTGTATCACGCATGGAAATTGAGGTGTTCGAATGCAACGAGTGTTGGTACTATTCAACCAATAGAAGAGACTTACTAGCACACAAGCAGCTGCACGTCGAATCGGGAGCTCTGTATAACTGTACGGAATGCGTCTTCAACGTCACTAAAGCAGCAATTTTATACCATCATTATCGACACGGGCACGTGATCGAAGAACCAGAACTTAGATATCCAGAAGATTCCGTGGTTCGGGCTGGGCAAAGAGACATGATTGCAAAGAATGCCGATAACAAACTGGAAAACAACACAATCAACGTGACGGATGTAGATGAGACCACCGCTGGACCGCCCATGGTGTGGCATTACAGAAAGGAAAACGTCCCTCCTTTCACGAAAGTATTCAAATGTCGGTACTGTCCGCATACTAATCGCCGGCGACACAATACAGTTGAGCACGAGCGGATGCACTCAGACCACCCGGACCATCAGCATCACAGACAAATGCAGCAGCGTCTATCGGGCTGTTCAGTTCCACCATCCCCTCTACACCCGTGCAAACGATGTACTTATGTATGCAACAACGCAGGGGTCTTGGCATCACATGTCAAGGTACACTCAACAAGTTATAGCTGCTCAACGGTGGGCTTTTATGATGTCACCGTTGTGGACTCGATTCAAATTCGAGCCCTCGAATACGTGATGGAGCTAGAACAAAGCTTACTGCTGGATAAGATCACTGCCATCAACAGTGGGTTATCTTATTCTGGTAATGAAGTGTTATCCGATACGTCAAGTGATAATGAAATCCAAGAAGACGTCACAAAGTACACAGAAATTGATGAACCTGAGCTTAAATTTTGTCCATATTGCCCGGCTCGGTACTTTTTCCTTACCGACCTCCGATTCCATATCCGGTTCCATAGGTTCCGAGGCTGGAAAAATGCTTGCGACTGCTGTTCATTTGTAGCTCGAGCAAAAATCCACGTAATCGCGCACGAGGTCGTTCACTGTGACGAGTACGCACAACGTACTACCGAATTGATCGCCTCTGGATATCCAGTTAACCCTAAATATCCTAGGCCTACAGAGTACCCTGTATCGGTGAGTGACAATTCACCTCTTCAGCTTCAGAGACGATCATGGTCTCCACCTCAATCACCAAATAACAACGATTCAAAAACACATTCGCCTGAGACTGACGGCCAACGTCAAAGGCGAACCAAACGTGTGCGGCATTCAGAGCCTAACGTTTCCACCTCAGTTCAATCGGCACCTGTCGAGTATGCCGACGACACTAGTAAACGACGGCGTCGCTCTTTGGTAGTTGGTGTTGCCATGAAAACTGTCAGTACAAAGCCACCGCCACCAGCACTACTACCTGTGACAAAAATCGCAAATTTAAAATCAACGCTGCCACCTTTACTACCTGCGCCTAAAATGCCAGTGGCTAATGCAAAACCAACCACTACCAGCGCTGCAGCCATGAAACATGACGCTCAAGACTCCACCGGTGAAACCGCCCAAAAGCCCATTAAAAATACCAAGGCAAGTTATATACGACAATTTATGTGCACCATGTGCCCAGGCAAGTTCTTCAAATCTACAGCCTTGCAGTACCACAAAACTTTACATGGTGGTCCGGGTCGTCACCGATGCAGGCGTTGTGATTATGCAGTTAGCACTTATGGCAACTTGGTCCGGCATGAAACCGTACACCGAGATCTACCTGCCAGAGAAAAAGTTAAGACTAAGACATCAAAGAAATTGAAAGCTCTATCAAAGTTAAAGGGCAAAGGTAAAAAAATTCCCTTGCCCGTAATTTTATCAGCGTTGCCAGCAACATCAGGTTCAGAGGTGCAACCGGCACACGCAACCGACGAAAACGACGGACAAGAAGACTTTCAGATCGATCCCGAGTTCGGATCCGTTATGCTGGGCAACCCGAATTTCTTTTATCCGACCTCAGTAAAAAACGGCGTAATCCGATCTAAGCGGTACAAGTGCCCAAAATGCCCGTCAGCGTTCGACAAACGCGACCAGTACGCCGTACACCTGACTCTGCATGGGGCCCGGGACAAATACCAATGTGATAAGTGTGACTATGCAGTGCGATACACTGCTAATTACGTCCAACACCAGCGGAAGCACGCACAGGACGCAGAGATCCGGAAGAACAACGAACAGGCCGCTGACAGGGCGAAAATGATCAAGGAACAGGAGGAGGCGTCGAACGCTCAACGGATGCGTAGGCGACCGACTACAGAAGACCGGAAGCCACAGCGTCCGACCAAACTGATGCTTCCGCCACCGGTGAAACTAGAGCCACAGGACACAACTTTCACGAACGAGATATCGGACCAGCAGACTGCTTACGAGCTGAATGCCGCCTACGGAGCCACCGGAAACTTGGTTGGCGAGACAACCACATCTCTATTCCGGTGCGCACAATGCCCGTTCGAGTGTGACATTCGGTCACAGCTGGATCGACACAACACTCATCACCACGTGGCGATGAACTCTTCTGGGGCCGCGTCCAAGCGGTCGTGGAAACGGTCGTGTAGGTTCTGCACGTACCGAACGCACGGTGAAGTGGATCTGGCCGAGCACACCCGCGTCCATTTCTTGCGATCGACCGGTGAACCGATGCCCAACAATGGGGATTACGTGTCTGCCGAGACTTACGTTCCCGCCTCGCCCACGGACGTTGCCGAGGGCGACCACATCGAGTTCCACGGCAAGCGGGTCGTGTATAGCCAGCGGCGGCGCAACAACAACACCGGTGGCCAAGAAGATGTGCCGGAAAGCCTGGACGAAGGAGACATCGAACCATTTTTCGTGTTCAAAGACTGTGGTGAAGTCCGATACCGTACCAACGATCCAGCAACCGGAAACGGCATGACGACCGCAGCCATGATCAGATCCCGCAAGAGGTTCAGTCCTGACCGTCTGCCACCGAATATGACGATCGACTACAACGACAACCGCACCGCAGAGGGCCACAAAGAACCACCAGCTGCGTTCGTGCGGTTCTTCGACAGCGGCACCCGGCTCGAGTTCCTGGATGATGATCCTGTTGAGCCCACAGGCAAAAGAAAAAGGAGTAAGAAATAGTTGGCACGTCGATCATCTTAAACAATTTTCCCTCTCCGTTTTGTGTCCATACAGCGTTCGTTTTGCGTTTGCCAATAACAAATATTTTCGTTTTTTTAAGGCACACACTCCTATAATACAATAATCGTACTTCGTCCGCCGTGATCGACATATTTTACGTTCTATACTATTATCGTGTAGCTTATAATTTTTAGTTTCACGTTTTTTTTTTTTCATTCGTTTATTCTTATGACCACGTTTTTTTATTATCTATTTTTGTCCCAATTGTTAACAGATTAATTACTTTATTATTTGTAGTATAAAATATTTTTTGTGTATAATTTTAGACATTTTGGTGCCTTTTACCCATCCCTTCGTTTGAGCTTCTATACACACATTCTTTAGATTTCATTATTGCGTACACTCTACCCTCTCCCCCACCAATTTAATTATATAAACTAAATGTACATAATAATATATTATTGAATTGAAGTACGATTTTTTATTATAATTAACTAGTATAATTTTTTAAGTAGTAATGTATCGTTGTTATATAATATTTATCGTAGACACTTGTATCGCGTTTGGACCAATATGATATGTATTTATTTATTTATGTTGCTATCCTCTCTAGCTCATTAAGAGAGTAGAGAAATCGTAGGTATCCAAATAATCTTATTACTATTACTATTATTATACTATATATTTACGTTTACACACAACCCACATTAGCGACTATATTATATATTTTATAATATTGAACATTACATTTTTGGTTTTTTTTCTCCACTATATTATATTGTATAACGGACGATTATTTAGACGATCGCCGAGGATTTGTTTTATGCGCTGCTTGTGTACCTATATCTTAAAAGTGGCGTCTGCTGCTGTATATGCGCATTATTTTATTTTTCATCGGTAAATCAAACAATTAAACTATAATATGTATATATTTATGAAATGTATTTATTTAAATTATTTATGTGACGACGACGAATAAAAGGGATTAATGTACTAAAATGACATGCATATTATTTATTTTTTTAATGTTTTATCAACATTAAGTATGTGTTTGTTTCATATTTGATATAACCTTATAATGACCGAAGCCTAATATATTTAATATAATATGCAGTGCTCAGTAACCCCTCAAGAAATAAAAAGTTACTGCCGTGTGTAAAACAAAATTGTTGTGCAGAAGTGTAATTCAATGCACTAGGATCACTTTAAAAAAAAAACTAATAGAAATTGCCTGCCACACGTTTTTAGGGATTTGAAGCTTTAGGTTATAACCCCAACCTGAAAATAAATCAATACTATGTAGTAAGAAAAACAACCATTAACAGAAAATGTATCAAATATTTTTTATTATAAATTGAAACTGTTTATAATTAAAAAAAATAAAAAATAAAATAAAACATTCTTGAATCAATGACGTCGAACATTTTGATTGGCAAATACGTTGATAGGTTTATTGATTGAATCATCATAGTTACAATTATTAATTTAATATAGTTATAAATTCCTACTTATTACATACATCAAATTGGCCAGTTTATACAAGTATAATCTTATTAGATACATATATTATAGTAGTCTTCAATGTTGAACAGAATATGCTCAGGAGGTACTTGATTTCTCTATCATTTTTCTATTTAGCTTTTAGTGGTAAATAGGTACCCACGAATCAAAGATAATCATGATTTTCATCACATTTATGGAATAGAAATATATTATTAATTGTTTTCTACAATAATATTCTATATAAAATTATTTGTCATTGAGATTTTTTATCGTGTTCCAATGCATTTGTTGTCTCCCTCTTACACACATATGACATAAACATTTTCGTTTCCTATTTTCAATAGTGTGCTGTTAGTTTCGATATTAGAGTGAATTGACCTGTTATCAAAATTGTAGGTAAGAACATTATAAAATATAAATGCTTAATTTTCAAGCAAGATATGAGCATTTTTGATTTGTGATATTTCACATACTCGTATCTTGCTTGAAAATGAAAATATCGAAAATCCTCTGACTCATATGCATAGATAATGTTCTTAGCTAAAAGTTTGATAATACTTACTCTAATATCAAAACTAACGGAACGCTATTCAAACTATAAGTAACTATTAGTAACTTATAGTGAACTAAAATTTGCTATGTCGTAAGTTGGTAAGACGGAGACAACAAACGCGTGGGTAGCATCCTCTTAAGACAGTATATAATACTCTTGATGAAAATATGCTGGGTATTCATAAATCAGAGATATGCAATTTACTCAAAATTATTATCCCGCATATAGGTAGTAACATACTTACTATATTTTAAATCCCTATTTTTGTTTTTTAAGCAATACATAAAAATTAAAAATTAAAAGCATGTACCTATATCTACCTCCTATACATACATGTAAATAATATTAACTTAAAACTAAAAATAAATTATTTGAAATGCAACAAAAATACGAAAATAATGCATTAATAATATAATATAGATTGTAATTCGTAAAAAGGGTAACAGTCAATTTTCGGTCATTTTGACATTATACATCATCATTGTATGCCTAGGAAATTTAAAATTGTACGATTAATGATCTATAGGTGCAACTTTAAAATGCACATCTATTTTAAAGTTTACTTGTGTGATAATGAAGTATAGATCAAGTCTCAAGATATAATAAATTGAGTGCGCAAATGAATAGTTCATTCCTAGACAGTTACTTTAGATTTTGTCACTTTGGCGTTGTCAACAATTGAAATAGATTTCAATCGCCCACTGACGCACTGATGTTTGAAACTGGCCAAATTGTGGTGAGCGCTGTGCAGGACACTGCGATCTATACCATTGTAATTATTTAAGGACGTAGCTCGTAGTCGTCAGTCTTGAGATGAGTGTTGAGAAAGATAGATATTGAAATTAATTCAACACTTAGACTTACTTTGTTAACAATAAAGTAAAACATTTTTTTATTTATAATTTAAACATAAAAATCATTAAGTACACTGTCGTAAGCGCGTTACGCCATCAAGCAAAGCGGACTATCTACCAAAGAATGGTAGGCGCTCAACAATGACGTCTAGTGCAGGGGCGTCATTTGGGGGGAACAGGTTGTGCAACGGTACCACTAACTTAAAAAATGTTAACAATTGGCCCGGCATTAATACTCCAATAATAATTAATTTATACATTATGATTTCATAAATAGGTAATATAAATAAAATATATATTTTTTTCAATTTTTTGTGTAATTTTGGTTTATCAGGTTTATTGACTATACCTTATTTGCCTTTTTTCAAATAATAGTGAAATGGCTTTAGCTAGTTGCTTTAATTGCTTATAAGCTTTTAATTCTTTGAATTGCTAGCTTTTTAAAGTTGCATCAGTCGTCACGAGTTTCAATGAGAATTATAAAAGGGAAGGAAAGAATATTTACATAGGTTTGCGTAAGTTACCTATATTTGCAAATGTATAAAATTTTCAAATGTTATAGCTATGGATTGTAAATTTAAAGCAAGGTTCCACCTAAGCAGTTTTTTCTGTAACTAAAAACTCTAAAAAATATATAAATAGCCATTTCAACGACCTTCTAGAGACACCTTATGTACAGCAGAGTGACATCCACTTCCCCGCTTTTTTCATTATAACTTTGCTTTTATACTACATAAAGTTACAAAAATATGTATACATCAATATTTAACATGAATGTCAATGAACTTATTGCCACAGTCTAATAAAATTAATAAATAAGCACACAATGTGTTTTAATAGATTTAAAATTTAAAAACAGACACAGGTAAATACCAAAAATACCAGTTAACAACAATTTTTATTAATTAGATACAGGATAATCCATATTTTATATTCATCTAGCACTTATATTTAAAAATTGAGCATTGAACATTATATGTTCATTTTTTACAGGAACTATTTAAAATTATATTATTATAATTGTAAGTCAAAAAAATAAAAATAAAAAATAAAATTACTTATAAATTAATTAACGAAACTGTTTATACTTATTTTAAGATAATAAATCAAAATAGCACATTTTATTTCTAAAATATACGTAACACTTATTTCAAATAAATTGTTTATAAAAATTGTTGATTTTATTTTCAAGACAATATTAGGTGCGATATCCATACTTTTTGTACTACAAATCAAACTATTAGATAATTGTAGATACGTAATATTATATTCTATCAAATGCTTCATTATCAGCCAGAATGTAACAATGTTTGACTCTTGGATTTTTACACTGATGGTTTTGTTGAATTTGAATGGCTGATATTTATCATTTCTGCAATGATTTAGAACAAAAACGACCACCTTTTCCTCGTTTACGATTCATGGCATGTTTATGACGAGATTCGTACAAATATTTCTAAAATAAAATAAGCAATTTATAGCATTAATAAGTTTATATTCTAATTATATGTTGTAGGAATATACTTTTCGAGTTTTAGGTATTCTTCCTTCAACTTCTAGTTTTGTTCTAGCTTGCCTTCTTTTCATGATTCTGTGATACTGTTTGGCATTTACGTATAAGGGAGGTTCTTCTTCGGACAAATTTGATGTTGAAGGTATGTCTTGTGTTATACCAATCATATTATTTGGTAGCATCTTAAAATTAATAATATATTACTTAAGTTAAACATTGGCAAACATAATATCTTACCATTAAACTATTTTGTTGAAGAACTCCTTGTTCTATTGCAGTAGTAACTGATGGAGCAACTACTGTTTTAGAATCATTAGTAATTGTAGTACCCAACTGCATTATACTCCCATTTATGTTAATTACTGAAATTATAACAAACATAACTGTTTATGGTGATTTACTTCAAGAATATAAGGTGTTTAAGGTATCAAGGTAAGGTTAAGACTTAAGCATTTTTTATTTAATAACTTTTAATATAAATAGTTACTTTTAAGAAGTTCTTTCATCTTTATTACCGCTAAGACTTAAAATTAACTCAACTTAATTATTTATTTTTAATATAACTAAATTATATGAAAAAATATGATTTATTTTAATAGAATCTCAATTGAATAAGAAATAAATTTAAAAGAGCATGTACGAGCACATAATTTTGTGTCTAGTGCAGCATACATTTTAAACAGACTCGGCAGAACAATAAACAGCTCATCTATTAGTTATTTCCCACATTTAGGCATCATTGGTAAAAGGTGTATAAGGTAAAAATGATGATGTGTTATTATATCATTTGATCATAATAATATGATTGAGTAAAATGTAACTTAATGTTAAGGGGATTCTATACTACCATTTCTTAGAGAAAAATATACCTACACAGCAAACGCATTTGAAAGTACCGAATAAGTTTTACATTAATAAGTTAATAATTTTGATAACATATTTGAATTTATTTTTAAGTCTATTTTTAATCCTACAGCAGCAAGCCGGGGTTAGCGTTACTTTATTGCATACATGTATCACAAAATGCCTAAAATCAAAATTATTTTACAATTGCAAAATTTTGTAAATGAGACCTAGACAAGTTCCACCCGACTTTAAGTTTAGATAGACAATAATTTTGAAAACAGATTTTATGGTTATTAAGTTTACTTAACTCTTAATTTATTATTCTTAAATAGAAAAATTCTTAATTGAAATGTTTAAAAAATGTTATATTTTAAGAAATTTTAATGGGAAAAAAAACTATTTAAAATTTTTTTTATTACTTAATATAAGATTCAAAATAGACTTCATAATAAACTCAAATTTGTTTTCAAAATTATTATCAGAGTAAAACTCAAGTCAGTACCTGAAAACTTTTATAGATCTATTTTTCTCCAAAAAACGGCAGTGTGGAATCCTCTTAACATACCCAAATAAGATATAGAAAATATTGTAAATATTAAAATTGAATAAAATTATTTCCTTAAAACATTATGTACCCATTTAAATTGTTTATACCTAACCAGGTGGTAAACTTTATTAAAATAAAAATTTTATAACGCATATAATGTAATATATATATATTAATGAGCAATGATGAAAGTATTTGAGTATTGGTATTCAAATACTTTTTCGAGTACTAAATACTATATATTAACAAGTAAAATAATTTTAAATAAATTTTAAATACTACCATGTATTGAATATGTTTTGAAGATACTTATTTTTCTACTTCCAATAAAAATGTTTGGAATTTATATAAAAATAACTTATCATCACAACACTTTTTTTACAAAATATGTCGCTGTTCATATTATGACTGGTAATTATTTTGAACAAACAATGTTTTTGAAATGTATTCATCTACTGCACACCAATTATTGGACTATACATTTTATATATTGTTAATAAATAAAGTACAAGAAAAAATAAGTTCCATATAGTACACTACGATGATTAATTCATTAAAACAACTATTTTGCAAGACCGGCCATTAATGAGTTAAAAATTGAAGTTAAGTTAAAAAGTTAAGGTTTCTTTTAACTAAGTTACATAACGAGTTACTTTTTTAAAATTAACTTCTTACTTAACGAGTTTAATTTTCTTCTATCTTATGCAGTAATTTATCAGTTCATTAATTTTATTGTCCGTTAGTGGATGCCGCACCCAAGCATGTTGTCTCCATCATACAAGTGTGTGACGTTTTATGCTCAGCAAATTCCATTTTGCTCTGTAAGTTTACAAATTACAGTGAATCAACCTATTATGAAACTTGACGGTAAGAACATTATCTGTGTCGTATGTTGGTATTTTACAACAGTTTAGTTTTTTAGTGAATTATGAGCTTTTTTAATTCATGTTATATTATACACCCAAAACTTGCTAAAAAACCAGACTATCCTTAAAAAACAACATACATTTAATGTTTTTACCATCAAGTCTTATAATAGGTCGATTCAATAGGTCTTATAATTTTTAAACTAACGGTGCTAAATATGATCTGCTAAGAGTAGGTTGTAAGATGGGGAAAACACTTCATGTGGGTGTTGCGTTCTCTTAAGTTAATTTTATTTTCTAAAACCATAAATTTAAAATATATTCTATTTTGTAAAATTATTTTTATAAAAAAAATAATAATAATCAGAAATATCAAACATTATTTACAAATATTAACTTATAATATATAATAAATAAAAATGCATAGTAAATAATAATGCTTACAAAATTGCATATTCACAGAATATATTATAATATAAACTGTAAAAAGAAAAGTTATAGAGAGAACAGTAACCACAAGATTGAAAAAGAAAAATATAACTAGGTTTTTATTTACTCAGTACCTATCTTATACACATTTCAACGTTTGTGTACTCACATTACTTGGTAATTATTATTATTACATTTCTATTATTTCCTACAATTTCAGCTAAATTGAATAATATTATAATATTTGATATTATATTTGGTGGTTATTAATGATGTTCTAATAATAAATTTAATTACTTTATTTTAGTAGACATTACTTTTTTAATATCATTTAATAACCAAGTTTCAACTGAGTATATAGTTGACTACAACTCAATTTTTAAATCAATGTGGTAACCAGTTGTAACCATAGTTATGACATGACATACCACATAGCTGTGAATACGCCTTTAATGATAACAAACAAATTTTAATTTAAACTATTTTATCATTTTATTTTTATTTTTTATTCATTTGTTATTATTTGGTTTTCAATAAAGATACGAATATAACCCACTACAAAAACTATTACTAATTTTTTGCATGCGATTGAGACATGAAAGTATATGCAATTTACATGAACTATACCCTGTGAGAACAGAACACTATTGTTAATAATAAAAAAATAATACTTTTTAAAGTGAAATAAAATATAAACTTTTCACCAATCCATAACTTAGTAATTTATTTTACTCTAAATCTAGAACTATCAACTTGAATTTTTACTTAGCTATTAACATTTAGTTATAAGAATTAAAGAAAAGGCAATTAGCTAATTCATGCATTAAATAACTTAATTGTTTGAATAGTGAAACATACACGTTGGCTGTGGTTGTTGTGACTGGGAAATAACCTGTGTATTACCAACTTGTGTCCCTTGGTAAAAAAATGTTTGCCAATTAGCTGGTACTTGAAACAACTGTGGTTGTGTTGGCTGCATATTAACAATATATAATTAGTGATGAGTCGTTAAAAAAAAAAAAAATAATAATAATAATAACGAACGGTAAGTTGTAATAGCTGAAATTGTCGATTGTTCTCCGAATTATATTGTAATAGTTGGTTTTTTTCTCGAGTAGTAGAATGAATAGACATTTGTTGCCCATGGACACTTTGTATTATTTGACCAGGTACAACTTGTATTTGGTTATTGAATGGCACATTCAATAGAATGCCAGACAAATGATTAGCATCTGAGTTGACTTTTACAATTTGTATGTGTTGATTCATGAAATGATCCTATAGAAAATAATAAACAATGAAAATATTATTGAAATTTAAAAATGTTGTAGAATAAGATTAAATAATGAATGATAATTAAATTAATGATAACTGCAGTAGGTAAAAGTGTAATTGGGCAAAATGTAGAGCTATGTTAGAGTTATGATAGCCGGTTGGAGAATTACCTACATGCAGAATGTTCAATTTCACATAGAAAGCAAAGCATACGAGTTCAATCTTCAGTGTTATAATTACAAACTTTATCATAGTCATGATAATCGGTAATTTTTTTCATCAGTATGAACTCAGCCGGCATCAGTGAACAAACTTTTTGTAGTCACACTATCAGACCTTAAGGCCTCATGTGACATGTCCCTATTATAACCTTAATTCACGGACACATAATATAATATTCCGTTTCTTGGTTATATAGGTATATGATCTATGTAATATAAGTCATCGCACACTTCGATAGATAAACCGGCACAATGATGTACACAAATTTAAAAATGAACTTACCATTATATATGATATCCGGAATTGTTTGTTTTCGATAACAGTTGACTCTCTAAAATTCAAACCTAACTAAATGACGAATTGCAATGATGCAAGCATGAAGCAATGACTATCGAAAAATAAGAATTCACAATCGCTTGAGAAATAAACGTTTAACAACGAAGGGGCCGACTGGTCGAGAACTGTGTAAATATTGTGATAGGTATCGTGGACCTCCAATCGCAGTGGTTCATTAATTATCACTTATCAATAATCGTTGGCCTCAACTACAACTGTTAACACAAGATACGCAAGAACCTCATACTCATTGACGGAACATGTTACATGTTTACGATACGTCGGGACTGTCACTGATGTGGAGCTCTCTGTCCGACAAACGACCAAAATGTCCCGATTGAAACTCTGCGTTGCATATTTTGCTTTATTGGCTTATTGCATACATTTATGCATGACACGATCGACACAATCGTTAGGTATCGCTTGTATATGTCGGACACTTTCGTTCGTTCTCAGACTCGTATCGGTCCGTACAGCGATTATCGGATTCGTCGTATTTACAAATTTACGTAGGACACGGGCACACGGCATAAGTCGACAAATTGGCAGTCAGTCGCTTTATTTACTCGACGGTGTACGGTACGATTTTTTCTTTCTGAAAGTGCGTAATTTTAGGTATACATTACGTAAATGTCTGCGGCGAGAAAGAGAAAGTGCCATTTTTCGGATGAATATACGAAAGAGTGGAGTTTTATAAAAAAAGAAAAGGGCTTACGGATGAAAGCGCTTTGTATTATTTGTAATTGTTTTTTATTAGTTACTCACAGAGGTAAAGCTGACGTAAAGCAGCACATTTCTACGACTAATCACAAAAAAAATTCACTGTTCTATCGACATTATCGCCCATATCCAAATTTCAAAATTGAGTATTTTTTTACACTCCATCCTAAAATTTCTAAAATGCCCCGACAAGACTAGCCAAATGTGACAACCCTAAACATATAGTATACTACCACAACCGAGAGAGCGCTACTCCTTAGCGCATACAAATGATTGAGATCCACGGTTTCATACTAAAATTTCTCCCACTCTACTACCTAGTCGCCACCGTAAATACTCGAGAACGAGAAAGTTTTGGTCACCACCCAGAAGCGCTCTCGGAAATTGCCGGAGTATTGTTACCCATGAAAATGCTGAAAACCCACTGCACATGAGCATTAGCGAGGCACGATAAAAATCCATATCATATTTTTTTTTAATTTACTGTTGACACCTGTCGAATATTTTTTGTATTTTTTTGTCGCTTAATCCTTATGTATTTTTTTATTTATTAAAAACCTTTGACTTTTATAGTTAAACATTTTATCTATTACAATCAACAAATAATATTATTAATAATTAATTTACAATAATAAGGTCAACCATAATTTTATTTCTCTGAATCGGTGTCGCTGGTACTCTTTAGCCGTACCATTTTATCCTCCTTTATTTCTGCCGAAAATAGATATAATAGAAAATTCCCCAGAGTCTAAGGGGGGCATGGCCCTTAGCCTCCCTTGGATCCGCGCATGCTAAGCCTAGGACCGTGCCTCACCAAGCCACTCATACTAATTTGTTGTTTGGCAATACTACCCCCAGATGGAACAACAATACATTGAGTCCATTCCGATGATACACGAATATCTTCTCTTAATTAAATGAAAGAGAACTCTGAAATCTATGAAAAAATGCAAGCACTGATTATAACTACTAAGTAGGATGTGTAGGGAGAGGTGGACCTCACGTGGGTTATTTGAAGTCAACAGCATTGATGAGAACTTTAGCCTCCTCCATGGAGGTTAACCCTGGTTACGCCTATGCTTACTCTATCCGACCAGATAAAGACGATATACAAATAAATAGGTATTTCCGTATTGGACAAGACAATTGACCATAAACTTTTCTTGGCAACGGGTCTGTGGGTCTGAATTAAGTTTAAGTATGTCATTCTTTTATACACCTACAATACAATATATATATATCCACCTTGCTACAATAAATTATATTGGTACTAAAATCTCGTCATTAAGCGTATTGTTACCTAGGTACTTTTATATTTGTTTAAATTGTACATATAACAGTTTAGTTTTAGTTGTAATTGGTAATCCCACTTTAGGAATATAATATTATGACCTTAAAAGTTCATTGTACGCACCCATTCACCCCAAGTTAGTTTATTTTATGACTTGAATGCTTGAAGCATTCTATCTTTGTACATTTGAACATACGTATATAAGTAGCTGCATTTCATACAAATGTTAAAACGCCAAATGTACCTATACGCTATACAATAAATTATAACATTATATTACAATATTATATAATAATAAGTTGCTGGTCAAAAAATATTTTAAAAAACAAATATCCAGTCAATTATAAGTAGTGTTGTCATGTAATCGTTATTTATAAATTATAAACTTGAAGAAAACGTTTCAAATGGATTACTTCGAAGTAGGTATTAATAATATCTTGAAATCCAGTTCGACTTAGTGAATACAAAACATTTTTTGTTTGAAAAAAACGTAAAAAATCGTGGTTTTCTGCCTCTCGGGGACGCCGTAAGATCACCAGATTGGATAACATCGTTTTCCCTGTGCCCATGAGCAGTAGTATCGGCCGTTTACAGCACGAATTTATCTGCACCATACCAAATTGTACTACCGGTTATCGTCGATAGTTATTCGGTACACTTCTGCCTATCGCGAAGCCTACCCCACAAAAGTGACTTAAGCTCAAACCTCGATCTTAGCGGACAGCCGTGTCTGTTTACACCGGTGACTGTGTTCCTGACCGCTGTTTGATTACCATGAACCTAGACCGGTACACACGAAACAGGAATCGACTGGGTCATCATTACAAAAAGGTACACTATTGTAGTAAACCGAATCACTTTTCATAAATAGTATATATTCTACTAAGAATATTATAAGTAATACTTTATTTCACTGGCACATGTTGACAGTGCATTTAAATAGTATATTTTAATAATATATGCTAATGCGCTAACATACAAAAAAAATATCAAATATCAAATAGTCATATGCCATAAACTAAACATAGAGCGTGGCTAACTTAATGGCACAAGTCTAGCGCCAGTGTTTTTCTTAGGATTCACCCAAGGACGACAACAACTGCTAGTCTGTGACTTTTTGAATCCCCCTCCTAGTTTCTACCGTGTACTCGTTAGCTAGAGGAGATTCTGTATAAATATAAGACTTGTCCGTAATACATTTAGAGTTAGTATGACATCCCACAATTGTAGGACTTAGGTTGGTCGTTGAGCTTGGTCCTCAACATCGCCGCCAAGTATAAGTCCATTCCAAGTAGTGCAATTATTATACTATTATACTTTTCGCTCTATTCTCAAATTTATATAATAATTTAATAAACTTACACATAATTAACAAACAGAGTCGTTTGTTAAAATTACTTAAACCTATCCTATCCTTCATCGAACCTGATCCGTACACGGCGGACATCACCATTGAATAACTCTTTTTAATAAACGATAGTGAGGGATCACTACACTATTAACAATAACATTTATGAAGTAAAAGTACAGATTATTAAGCTAATGGTATACACATGGCCTGGATGGTGTTCTCTCCATTTGACCAGGGGATTCACGATGCTCATTTTGTAGGTACTTATACTTCCCGGATACTTATCCATTTTGCTATTTTATGGTTATTTTATCCCCTGTGAACTGTTATAAACAATTATTAATCATAATATGCAGTATGCTACATCTTCATCGGTTGCCGCCAATTCCTATGTGTTGGATTGCGTTACCGATTTTGGCAATCGATAATCTGTTATTGTTCGTCAACTTGTTTTTTTAACTTCTTCACTCAAAAACGACAAGATACCCAACTTACCTAGTTCACCACATTGGTCGATATTTATGGCACCTATTAAGTTCCTCCCAAGCCAATCCTTTAACCACCTCTAGTCCCTACCACAATTCTCATATGCTTACACATTATTACAAGTATAATTAATGCCTATTTAAGCGTTATATTTTAATTGTCAACGATTGCCGCCATACTAGATCGTTCTGTGGTTAATGTTTTAGGATGACTTTGTGACAACCCATGGTACACGTTTTAGTGATGACTTCAAACTTAATTCCAATGATGATTCAAAGATAGATGGTGAAACTGATGGCATGACAAATAACACCAACAGTTGTTCCAATTTGCACCAATTATTTATTGGAAATTTGACTTGGGTAAATAAATGTAGTATGTTTCGAAACTTGAAATTTCAATTTTTAAGTTACAAAATGTATTACATCAATTTATTTAAAATGTTACTTTATAGTGGACAACAGATCAAGATATAATGGGCTCTATAATCGACGCTGGAGTGAATGATTTCGTTGATATTCAATTTTTTGAAAATCGAGAAAATGGCCAATCAAAAGGTTTTTGTACTGTTACATTAAAATCAGAGAAAAGTGTAAATCGAATTTTAAATAAATTACCAAATGAACTTATTCATGGACGAAAACCTATTGTTACATTACCATCATTAAGAGCATATTTCATGGTAACGATGTGTCTACTTTTTCATGTTCATACCTTATTAACATTATAAAATGTTATAATAAATATTATTAGTAAATATACTAAAATTTGAAATTTTTTAGTTTGAATCGAAATTTGAAACTCGACTTAATACATCTTCTAATGGGGATATTACTAGAATTTATGGCTATAAATCAATACAAAATCCATCACAAAGTGTGTATTATAATACAAGAATGCCACTAATGTCTAGCTATGTACAAACCCACCACCAGCATCCACGAACCTCGGGTTATGAAAACCAATGGAACAGATCATATAAACAAAATATGGGTGGATATTTTGTAAGTATTTTATACAACAATAATTTTTCTTACAGTTTTGATATTTAAAAGCATATAGACCCTCAAATATCATCCAGAACTAAGTTAAGGATTATAATTAATTAAGTCATATTTTTTCATGATATTATTTTTTCAAATAATAATATTTTTATAGGTTACTCCAGAATAAAGTCTATTAAGAGGTGGAAGTTCACTTAGTGAGTGAAACCATTATTCGAGTTTTATTTCTAATAGGCTATTTTAAACCTCATGCTTAAAATAAAATAATATAATTTATTTTTATATTATTACAAAATATTGCATTTAAAATTTTTTAAACTTATTCAGGTCAAATAAATCATAATGATCATTGTCGAGCACCGGTTGATCCTACATTATTCAATCAAACCAGGGCATCTCCAACATCTCAAAGCTTTTCATATGATGGCTACCATCCCTTTTATACACATTCATATGGACCTCACATGACAAATGAAATAAAAATGACAGAAACAGAAATTAATTGCGTTATTAACAGGAATAGAATTGTGTCTAGTTCTGCAATAGCACGAGCTATAACTGATGCTACTAACGGCGAATACCAAAGTGCTATCGCAACTTTGAATACAGCAATAGCATTGATCGAAGATTCTAAGATTGCTAATGATGAGCGCAGTAAAATATTAGTGTGTGCTTTGTATAACACAATTCATGGAATTCAAACTAAGATGGTTAATAAATGGAAAGGTAACTTGCTTAAGTTGTATTATATTTTTAAGTTTACCTAATTTTAGAGTTATACTTTACCTACTTTTTAGAGTTCTGTATCTGGTAAATTACACCATGACTCCAGAAGTCAATACGTGTACACACTACACAGTTAGTCTTATGAATACATGGTTAGTGGTTACTGAGATAAAATCTGTAAGAGGTTAGGAGTCAAGAATTTGAAGTAATATAATGACAAATATCTAGCTTTAAAATCTGGAATAATTCGTATAATATCTAAATACCTATACTTAATTTGAACTAATATTAATATTATATTATAATACATTTATACATTGGGCTATTGCAGTCTATTTTGATAAAACAGAAGATTGAAAATATTGATACCTATAGTATAGGTCCTATACTATTGGAGAACAAATTTAAACTTTTGTATACCCAATAATACATCATGTTGTATTGTTTCAACAAATTTTTATTTTCTTTCGTGGCTTTTATTGGGTTTCCTAGGAAAGAAAAATTATTGTTACAGTAAATACTCATATGTATAGGCTTATATTTCTCTTCAATACATTAATAGTTATGGTAGATTTTTTTTTTTGTTATAATTATTGTATATTCCTACAGTGGCGTAAACGCATAATTATTACCCTGGGGGATTGAGTGTTTTACATACCTATAACGACATTTTCTTGTAAAGACGAGTAGAAATTCAAGTTCCCACGCAGTTCAAATTACATTGAGATAACGGTGCTGTACTCTGTTCAATATTGGTTCCTAGCACCTTTAGTCGTTTTGAATACCAAATTTTAACCTGGGTCTAACCGAGTGCTGCAAAAGTTTAATAGTTCAAATTTTGAACGAATTGAAAGTTCAATGGTTGAATGTTCCTTAACCGTGTATAAGTTTAAATTAAGTCGGAGCCCATTCGGTTCACCATTCATTATTAGTCCGTGCTACAACAGTGTTTTGGCTTACTTTTGAACCTTTACAAATATTGTTAGTTAAATTATTAAATATTATAATATTTCGCAATAGTCAGTCAAGTATTAGATATTTTTTGCTAATACTTTTATTCTAAAGTATATATTTAAAAAATATATATAATTGATAATAAACAATAACTTTTATCGAAAACTTTGATTTTAATTTTTAAATAGTTCATTTTTTTAGTAGTCTTAAAATTGGTACTGGTTTGTTATAGCCCCGCCACTCAGGTTTGTTATAACCCCGCCATCCATATAACAATAAATACATCGTATAAATATAAAATAATGAATTTATTTATTGATATTAATCTAATAATTCGATGATAAGCATATTGACATAATGTTTAAAAAATTAAAATTGAAAAATGGAATAATCATGCTTTGAAAACAGTGATAAATTAAAAAATATTTACAATGTTAAAAATTATAGTTTCTGTGATTCCCAAAATTCTGCTATATCTTTAAAGATGGTGTCAAATAGATCACTATAGTTTAGTTTTGATCACCACGTAAATTCCATTAGTTGATTACATGCATTTAAGAGTCTAAACATATTCTGTCAGTATCGGTTCATCGGTTTATTATATATTATTGATAATTAGGTACCTAAAAGTAATGGTAAGTTCTTTCCTTCGAATTATAAACATTATAATATCAATAAATAAACTCATTATTTTGTATTTATACGACGGACGTATACAAAATTTTATATTTTAAACGAGAACAAATTTTACCGAAAATTATTTTATGTAATAATAATTTGAATAGTTATTATTTATCAGATGATATTTTGAAAATTTTGATGTGCATATTTGAATCAAAATTCTTATGAGTAGTTTCTGAGTTTTTAAAATGTTTATACTAAGGATAATAATTAATAATCCTATAAAATAGTTTTATACAAATATAAACTAAATGTAATGTTCGGTGTATATATCATATTTGTATCGTTTTTAAAAATTATTTAATAGATTTGATATTTGATTTGTATATACTTGATCCCGTTCGTATATTCAAATAATTTTTCTGCAAGACCAAGTAGAGCATGTTACATTAACATTGTATTGTATGTTAGAAAATGTATAGTACAATTTTCTATCTGTTTACAGCAACAATTTATATTCAAGCTGGGCGTAATAACCTCTGATTCTCATTCCATAATGATGCGGAACAATCGATTTTTTTTGTAAAATCTTGTATCAAGAATCAAGATTACTTTAATAACTATTTGTTTACTATTCATTTAAAATAAAAATAAAATGAAATTTCTACACGCGCGCGCAATAAATTAATAAATTACGTAGGCATATATTGATAAGAAAAACACGTTCAATATTTATACTTTAATATTTGCGTGACCTTCAAATAAAAATATGAAGTTCACATTCACTGACCTAACTAGCTGAACCGTCGAACATCAGCTTTTTGAACTTACGTAGCATCATGACAAATAAGAAAATAATTACAAGTTCAATACTTGCACTACTTGAACTTAGCACTTTCCATGCACCATTCAATCGGGTGAACCGAATGGGGTTCAACTTATTGTTACTCAGGATATAGCCTACCAAATTGATGTACCTACTTTTTTTAGTTTTTTTAACACTACTGTGGTAGGTATATTTTATAGAAATAATACGAGCTCTACATAACGAAGATAATAATATTACTTTGTTGTAAACACTATTACACAAATATATTATTATATTATATTGGCATTTGAGGTACAAAAATTAACCATTTAGCGGTCCAATATTACATTATATCAATAATATGTGAATATTTAAATATTATATTATATTATGAATTATTTGTTTTCTTATTTTCATACATTTATAATTTGTTTTTGTGTGGGTTAATAGATAAAAATGCAAAATTCACGAACATTTCACTCCCCCATCCCTCACACACAAAAAAACATGACCAAATTACGCCACTGCAGTATGTTTAATAATTGCAATTGAGAACATGAATATGACACACTCCAATTTGCCAACTACTTTAAGTAGGTAATTAAAATTTTATTCAAACCAATATCATTGAACATTTGATGTATAGAAATACCTACCTAGTTGATTAGTTGAATTTGAATAAATACAAATAGAAGCAAATACTCTTATTATATTACTCGTACACCTATTAATTTATATAATACATGTAGGTACTACAAAATCGAAGTATAAATGATAAAAAAAATCAGCAACTGAATTAATTTAATGAAATTATTAGCTGCAGTGACGAGGCATCATAGTATGACTATCATACGACCATATCGATTAAAGGACAATTAAAATGATTTCATTTATTTTCCTGTTAGTTTTTCATTACGCCGTACATGGCATGTAACATCATTATTTTTTTAATTATTTTTTTTTTAATTTCAGCATAATTCAATAATATTATGCATTGTTATTAATTGCAAAGAATATGACAAGAAAAAACATGAAAAGACGTATAAACCTTTAATAATTAATAATTATAAACGAAATTTGACAAATATGGATTATATTTTTCATGAGTAGGTAGTATGGAAATTAAATATTATTTTGTTTATTATAGTTTTGTAGACTATCGTACCTGATATCATTTTAAATATTAAGGATAATCTTAATATGATTTTTACCCTTTTTTAGTATGTACTGAAATGGGAAGATAATTTGTATAGACTTGATTGAAACTAAATTTGCTAACATTTTTAGAATATAAATAAAATTTATTCATCTCACTACTAAATTCTGGTTGATATTGGGTACTACCATTGGGCATTGTTGAAACGTAAATTATTATTATACTATTTTAGTACTTAATTAATATTTAATACGATCGACCAATACTCCTTTAAAGATCGAGACCGACTGGTTTGTTACCACAGCTATGTGTACCTACTACCTAGTGCCACGGGCGAGCTTAATACTAAAATCAACATCTTTAAATGGCTATAACCTTTAAACTAGATAGGTACTTGTTCCGAACATTCATTTTGAATACTCGCAATTAGCATCAAAAGTACCTACAGTCGACCGAAGATTAAAAAAAAAAAATAATAGGGTGCACGCAACATCAGCTAATACATAGTGCATTTTTTGTTCAGATAACATTGATAACGCGCGTCACGACTAATAATTTGCGAACTCCGAAGGCTATAACTTCGGAATCAAGTCCGAGCGAGCAGTTCTACACGCGCCGTCATTCTCGACTAGACGAAACACGTAGGTTCGAGGAATCAAAACGTGTGAGCACCTTATTTTAAGATAAAAATTATTGTGAAGAATATAATATATTATGATATATAATATATAATATATGCGTCGCACAGATTACAACAGACGTACGGTTTACACGATGCAAAAAACCCGGGAATTCAACTGCCGAACCGCAGCTGATAACCGTTATCGAACAAGGATTTACATAACCCCCTGAACTACAACAGCTGCCAGCTCGGGCACCGATAGCCGATAGGCATCGGCATTTTCACAAACAGTGAACCAACATAACTACTGACGATAAACCAGTTGCAACCTCAAAATGATGTCGCGAACAATGCGAACTCGGCGTTCTGACTACAGACGTACTATATATGTTGTACACAGTCGTCGTCTCGTTCATTGTTATGTTATTGTCCCGCCCGTTGGTCGCCGCGTCGTTGTCATTGCTTAGCGTTGGTATCTTAATATTCTGTTCCCGGTCCACAACCGTTTTTGATTTCGTGACTCTGATTGTTAAATGTGTTGAGTGAGTTCCGAGTGTATCAGAACTCGACAGACGAACAACGCTTAACCCTTACTTGTCCCGCCGACGAGTCTGTACTTCAGTAGTCGCCATTGACGGTCGACCGCTATTGCACTTCGCGCGGTGCGCCTGTACTCGACCGTAAAGTTTCATTTTCCAGTCTTGCACGTTTTCATTTCGCTTATTTTGTATTCGTTATTCGTTATCGATAACTGTTACTCTTCACTCTTCAGTCGGTGTGTTTTTATTTCGAAGGTCGGAGTTAAACGTGAATCTATCATTGCCACAGCATTCGTTCTGCACGGACTGACGAAAATGGAATGTCCATCGACCAGCTCGTATACCAGTAGCGATGAGGAATACGAAGGATCCGGTATGTACATTTTGTGGGTGACGATTTTTGTCGTATAAAAATGTTAATATCTGTAATAGGATCGTAATACACCTGCGGTCAATGTCAACCGTAGACAATTCTTCTGCGTTCAACAGTTTTCAATTTTTTTTTGTGTGTTTTCTGACGTTTTCAACATCTGTACATATACCTATCAATGTAGTGTTTTGTAATTTCATAGCAATCTGTAACTGTATAGTATTTCCACACAAATGTATTGGGTTTTGGATGTTGATGGTTGTAAACCATGAAGGTATCCGTACGGATTGTTGTTGGTGTTGTGTAACTGTCCATTTAGTAATTATTTATCACTGACCATATTTTGTTTAGTAAATATTGAAATGTTATTTTAATTATTTTTACATGTTTAACCTAAACAGCTATCACTGGATCTGGTAGAATACCTATATAATAATTGCATTCACATTCCTAGTTAATCGTTGATTTAACTCAAAGGTGCAGACTATGCCCAATGCCCATTGAACCAAATTTTTTTGTTATTATATTGGCATCATTGTTGTATGCTGTATACCAACAACATTAAAAATGGTTATGGTTATTTAATAGATTGTAGTATAAATATGGTTCCATTACAGAAAATTCCAAACTACAGCTTGTGCACAAGTTTTACTGACTGTTAAGCTGCAGTGGATAATTTAATAATGCACCATTAATTTTTTTTTATAAATGAATATTTTTTATGTAGTTGAATATTTTCAGAGAATCTGCTGGTGTGAAGGTGCTCGTACTCACTCTGACAGATCACATGAATGTTGGGTGCCCGGGTTTCTACTATACAGGCCTAATCTCCTCTACTCCTCTCCTATCGACAAGATAGTGTTGACCCGTTATTTTTTTTTTACTTAGTATTAATCTACTTTATCGACTTAAATAATATTTTCCAGTGTGCATATATATATATTTATTTACCTTTTATTTTATACAATTTCCTATTAATGGTTACTTAGTTATTGTTGATTTTTTTTTTATTCAATTGGTAAATGGTATTGACATAGTATTGACTGTGGTATTGACTGTATGGACAACTATTTATATTCTCAAAAGTTATTGTCCCAGCCAACATTGTTTGAATTAATTATTATTCTTTTATTCCCCTCTACTTTGATTTAATATTTTATCAAACTAATTACAGTTTCAATGTATTGACCATAAGAAAATAAAAATTGTCACAACATTGATCCTAATTCAAAATGATTATTCTACTTCCTTTTCTTTGTGTTAATTTTCCGTTTTCACTATAAGAATCCTTGTCTCTTAACTTTTTATAGATTTTCCAAGTTTCCTACTAAACGATTTTTCTCACACCCCAACTCCTCGTATATAAGTCATGATTCGTTGCTATACTTCAAAATGTTCAATTGGGTTGTTTTTGGATTCGACATATAAAAACACATATTACCACTCCTTTAAATTAACATGAGTTGCGATCTGTATTTTCATATTTCGAAAAAAACAGACTGTTGTACCTACTACATACATTATTTCATTACTTTAATTCCCCTTTTTTTGTTTAATTTTTTTTTTTTAAATTTATTGTTTTATAATTTTTAGAAATACTGTATTAGTCTATCATACTCTTGTTTTGGATACATAATCGAATATAGATTACTGTAGTTAATATTACGTCTGCTCTTGGGTTGTGCTCATGTGTTATTTCATAGTTTTTCTGACATATTATATTGTGGGTCTTCTCCAAGTTCAGTAACAATCAGGTTTTATTAAATGTCCATATATTTAATTTAAGTATAATTTTTCTTATATTCTTATCTTTTTATTCTATTTTTTTTTCTTTTCTTTACTCTTATCTTTTCTAGTTGGATACTAAAATGTTAATTAAATAGAAAATCATAACATTTTATATTTAAAATAATATAACATGTATTATTAATGTATCTCTTAAAGCCTCTTTACATTTGAATACTCTTTTATCACCAGTACAACTTCCCGGTTCTTCATAAGTCTGACCCCGTCATTGACTGGTAAGAGCCAGTGGTCTCCCTTCGAGTTTTGGAATTTTAAAACGATCCAGACTATTTGGCATGGCCTTGGATATCAGGACCGTGCTGGTTCTATCAATAATGGAAAATTCAAAGTCCATGGTCACAAACTTTTGTGATTTCTTTTTGTTAATCAATTTTTTTGTTTATATATTTTCCTTCTCTTTTTTTTTTACCATCATGCCTGGTTAATTTGCATATGTTATTATTCTAATTGTTAGGTTTAACTATAACTAAGTTTTATTCTATAATTTTATTTTATTTACATTTTTTTTTTTTAATCTTTTATCCTTGGTAGAGCTGTTGGTATCACCGCTCTAGGTGTAAACCCCAAAAGTGGATTTTTATCTTTTTCCTCAATAATTATTGGTGTTTCTACTTAAATTAACTCTGACTTATAGGGTTTAGATTGTATTTTGTTCTAACTGCTTCCCAAGTGCTTGATCTACACTTGTATGTTATATATATGAATAGTAATATTTTAGTAATATTAATCATCCAATTATTGCATAAATGAAATAACTATTGACTGTCATTATTTACCACATACCCTGACTGCCTATGTATTTCGTCATTTATCATATCCTGTACTTCATCTAAAGAATGCGCTATTCCGTGCATGTTGTCTAATTTATGAGATTTATTGATATTTATTTCTTATTTTTGGTAATTCTACATTTTTTATTTGTCTAGGGAGAATTATCGATAGCTTCCCTGTCCCTGCTTGTGTTATAAAATTATTGTAGTAATTGATTTTATGTCTTGTGTCGGGTTTAATGGGAGATTGTAAATTCCGCCCGAAATGAACAGGTAAAAACAAGGTCTATGGTAAATTCTGCCCGGAAAAATATACAGGTACAAAAATAGTTAAGTTGTTAGTTAGTTTTAAACTAAGCGTTCCGTGACTACGACGCGACCGTACTTTTCGCGACGCAGCACGTGTTATAACTTACAGTATTGGGAAGTCACAAAATGTTCGAACACGAACAAAAAATAAATAGTATGGAAGTGATATTTTGACTCGTATTTATTATTATAATTATTGCTATTTTAACAATTTTTAACAATTTTATATGCTATACAATATACACGACTTATAATAATATGTGCTAATTATTGATGATGATTTTATTTTGACTCGTATTTATTACTATGATTTTTACGATTTTTAATACTTTTATATATATTGTGCTAATTATTGATTATGATTTAATTTTACTATAATATTATGATTGTTATATTTACTTTTATAATTATTACTATTCTTACGATTATACATGATTTATGTTGTAATTATTGACTTAATATGTGAAATATATATTTATTTAAATACTCACTTCTAAATTATAATGTTTAATCTATGTTATGTCAGTAATAATCAGTGGTGTATTGGTAAATATATTTATGGGTATACGCACTAATAAAATATGTATAATCTACCAAAAAAAAATTTTCTCGCTTCGCTCGTAGTCAATAATCATTACAATAATTAGGTGACTTAATCTCTTATATTATATTATTTTTATTTTATTTCTTTATTAAATTTTCAGTATTTTTACTAATATAATAATATTAAAATTAACACTGATCATCAATGGAACCGACTAGTATTCATTCTTCTTTGTCAAACGATACTACGATAAGTACAATAAGTCGTAAACTCGAATAGCAAGATTCAAGAAGGAAAATACCCATTATTGCAGTAACAATAATTTATAAATAAATCTATAAATAAACACCATAAACCATTTAATTGGCCATAGCCTGATAAACACTTAATAACATCAGTGGTTACAAAAACATAACATCGCAAGAAACACATTTGCCGCGCGTTATAATTTATAAATGACATAATACAGGTTGAGAACCATGGACTGAGCATTCATACTCCATATTGGTAATATTACATAATATTTTAATAACATCTATTTTTCAAAATGTTATTAATAAATTTAATTTAAAATTCATTATTATATTAAAATAACAATTTTTCCTATGAATAATTGGTTTTCGAGTTATTTTAAGAGCGTATACCCGTAAAATGATATTTTACATTGGGTATACGCTGAAAATCGAAAATCTGCTGACGGGTATACGGCGTATACCCGCGTATCCGTACCAATACACCACTGGTAATAATATGATTAATAAGACACTTTCACAAATTTGTTTATTAACAGTAATACATTTTTTCGGGCGGATTTTACATGTATGTTTCTTTACCTGTACTTTTTTCGGGCGGAATTTACATGTACCTTATTTTACCTGTAGTTCATTTTGGGCGGAATTTACCATTTTCGGGCGGAATTATAATGATAATATTAATAATAATTATTATTATAATAATATACCTTTTCAGCCTACCGTACAAAGTGTCCGCGTTCTGCAATGTACCTTTTTAACCGACCGTACAAAGTGACCTAGAACCGCGGAATTTACACGCGCCCGGATTTAATATAATGTCTCTTGTGTATACCCTGCATTCTTGATTTAATTTTATTATACCTTGATTTTTAATTTTTTCTATATAGGATTCTTTATTTCCCTAACATGTAATTGTTGATGTTTCACCATGTGTTGTACCTTTAAATACTTAAATTTATGAAGTATATTTTTTGATAATATTATTATTCTCACTTCACGCATCAATGGTTAGGTTCATTCACATGGTAATTGGTCCTAATTTTCAAAAAATGATACCTCACATGGTTGATATTTAGGTTCATGCTGGATTGGATTGGTTGGAATTCAGTTCAAATTGGAAATATTTCTGTTTCGGGACAGTGTAATAACTGTGTTTCCATGAAACTGGTATACTGTCGATGGTTCCTAGTTATTCCTACATATTGGAATTCTGGCTTCAAAATTATACTATGTTTATCATCTACTTCCCCTTTTACTTTTGTTTCTACGGGTTGTAATATCTGTACAATACTATTTAATGTTAGTTCTATTTCCTATGTATCAGCGGTTTTCTGATTAAAGTAACAATCTGATTTCCACTTTAGAAAACTGCCATTTTAGTAATTTTACTTAGTTCGTATATTTCGCTTGGATAGGTTCTCCCATAGGTAAATTTAAATTTAATGATAAGCTTAATTTAATTTCGGTTAAATGTTTAGCGAGTTCATGTGGTGTTATTAGTAAAGGATGTATTACCTCTGTTTTGGCTGCAAGTATAATTGCGCTTATTGTTGTTGTTTCATAAGATTACTGTGTCAACAGTGCTGTAAAAATACTATGTTTTCGGTTTGTTAAAATTAGTGTTTCCAAAGTGTGTGTATTATTGCCAGTTCTTCAATTCTTGCATATAGCTTTCCCTGCTTTTCCCCCAATTCTGAATACAATTTATTTATTTTAGTAGACGCGCTACTAATACCTTTTTTTTTTTTTCCTTCTGAAACCGGGAACGGGTGGGAACTGTTTAGCACAATACTGCCACCCGAACCCGTATCGTTTATTCACCAAACAACATCACAAACAAGCAAAAAAGTATACATACATGGGGGCCTCTAACCACCCTAGGAATTCGGCCTTCGGCCCACAAATAAAAAACGCGCCTGCCTAACCCGCTCTGCATCCTCCTTCCGCCCGAGAATCGCCTCCACCATTCTGCCAAATGCCAACCTCAGACCCTCCGCCATCGCCTCGATACGCCGCCTCCTGGATGCATCATCTGGGAGGAGCTCCTGTTCCGGTCCCAGGATGATATCCGGCACATCATTAGGTTGTAGTGGCCGGCCGATGCATTGCTCCATCTCCCGTCTGTCTTCTGCCCAGAACGGGCAATTAACGCGCTACTAATACCTGTTATCGCTGATTTTACGACAGTTATTTGATTATTAAGTACCTATATGTATCATTTTTTCGTTACTATGTTCTATTTTGTCTATTTGTTCCGTTGCTTCCTTCGCACAATCGTCATCACATACTCTAAATAACGTTTTCATAGCGGATCCTATAACATTTATTAATCCCTGTTTCTTCCTGAAAGGTCCTGTGGTGGCTTCCCCGTTATTTTTGGATAGATATAATATAATTGTAGATAACCTATTGATTCGTACATTTGTCCCTGTTATATATTTTTCTCGCGTATCTGGCATTTTTAAATATGAAATTCTATTATCACAATCCAATAAGAGATTAAACCATTTTTTATAGTCCGGAAAAGCCCGCGTTCTTTCTTTAGTTGCCTTAAAGCATTTTACTCATTTTAGTGCTGTTTCTGCCATTTGTTCGTACATTTATAATTCTTTTATTGTTTCGTCTCCCGTCAGTCTCAATGGTTGCTCATTGGAATAAAAAATGGCCGTAACGCCCACCTGCTTCGTTGTGTCTTCTTCTGTTAATATATTAATATCGGTTTTTTATTTGTGCGGTTAGAATACTTAATTTATAGTAACATGCCTTATGATATATGTTAATCTGACCTATGCCTTGATCTACCCTTAATTCTTGAAATACAACCCGTTTCGAATCTATTCCATTGATTTACTCTAAAGTTTGGATTGTTTTTGTAAAATTCGTTTGCTATACTACCAGTTTTTTATACGTGATTAATTGTTTTCGGTTCTCTGGAACGCCCACTTTTGAAACGTCGTCACTTTGTGCTACGTCATTGATATACTCTCATACTCAGGGTTTAAAGTGGAAAAAAATTCCAGAGGGGACTAATGTCTCCATATAGTTTTAAGCATTCCATATTATATAATTTTATATATTATGTCTGATGTATAAAATCCTAATTTGTTAAAGGGGGCGCCTTTTAACCGCCGTCAGAGCTAGGGGGACTGAGTCCTCTTGCGCCCCCTCCCACTTTGACCCCTGCTTATACTAATGGTTTTTCTGAAATATTCCATGCACTGTCTTCCATTAATATCTCTACGAGACATTGCACATCAGCGCTATACTTGACATACCTTTTGGATTGTCATGGCTGCTCCAACATATTATTCCGTGGGCCTCTTCCAATGTATAAGATCTACTCCTCTTCCTAAAATAACCTGGTTCCTTACATCTATATATCTGTCTCTTTTATGAATACCCACGTTTTAGATAGTATTATCGTTACCAAACGATCTCTGATTTTTTTAATAGTGATAGTTCGAGCATTGATTCACTTTACTCCCCTCTTCCAACTTTATTATCCTTTGTAATTTATTCCAATACAAATTTCCTTATTTCATATTCTCTCAAATAATGTGCGTTTTATTATATTAATATATTCCTCTTTATTTTCAACACAATTATTTCCTCTTTTAAACTCAGTTATTCATTACATTTATTTATTTCCTATATATATATTTATATCACCCTACTGTATTATTTCTTTCATTCTTTGAGTAGTTAACATATATATATGTACACCTTCTCCAAAAATTTATACGATGGACATACAAGTCCAAAAGAGACGTGACTTAAAAATATAATTGCTCAAAACTAAACACAATAATCAATATAAACTACAACTTACATTACTGCGGCTTAAGTGTTCATGTTGTCTCTTGTACTAATCTGCTTAGCTGGCGTTTTACTGTAGATTCTTTTTTTTTCGAAGTTATTTGAAGGTCAGTCCTCCAATGGTGGTTCAAATGAATTATTTCCATGGAAATTAGTGAAGTTAAAAATTAAAAAAAAAAATTTTAAACTTTTTAGAAAAATTTCTTTGACTTAAAGCTCCCTGTTGTTATTCAGAGGACTTTCCGACTGCGCCAAACTGTAGCGATTCCTCTTACAGATGTTGAATTGTACAAGGTGATGAAAGACAATTTGTAAATAGTACAAGTCAATCTGATCATTATTAGCATGATTGCGAACGTAAAACTGTTTGAATATTTTTTGTGTAGTTGAATATTTTCAGAGTCTTGGACTCTTTTTAACAAATCACGTCTGAATATTGGGTGCCTGGGTCTCAACTATATAGGCCTAATCTCTGCTAGTCCTCTCCTATCGATAAGATAGCGTTGATCCCCTTTTTCTATCGCTTGTGTAAGTACAAGGTCCAGGAAATGCCATCAACCAACTATCTAATGGTCGAATCGCAAGATATCTAACGTGTCGTTTTATCATCAACATAAAAGTGCCCAGTTTCTACTGTTATAATATTTGAATAACGGAGCTATTTTAATTTTTTCTTTTAAACTGATCAATATCTGCTATTGTTTAATTGTCGGAGTCTTATGCGAGCTTTTCTATTATCGATTATGATTATTATTTGGAACTGTCGTCTGTATTAGTTTACTATTTATTAATATTGTATTTTAAAATATTTGTATTTATTAATATAATATTCTATGCTTGAAATATCAAACCAAAATTAAAAATATTATTATTTATTTGAAATACCATGTAAAAATGTAAAATACATTTCTTTGATTACCATAAACTACAGTAGTGTTACCTATTTAATATTTATTATTCACAGACCACAGTGTCGTCTTCTACAATATGTATATATTGTATGGTAATGTAACATAAAGCCCGTTCCTTCAGTGGAAAAGTTAGTTATTTAGTCATTTTATTCAGACATTTCCCTAAAAGAGACGGCATGCAATTTGGACATCCCAATTTATATTTATTTTTTTCACACGCAATTTGGATGCACCGACATTTTCCATTCCTCCACTTATTTTATCGAAAATTATGCATCCCCCTTACAATTATATACAAATATCAATAAACATAGCTAAGTTATAAATAAAATGAGGGATAAATAGAATGAGGAATAAAACATCATTATCGAATGTGCTCACTTATGACTTACGACTTACGAGGGTGATGGGGAGAAGAAGATTCAGAAAAAAGTAAAAGGTTTAGATTTTTTCTCAAAAAAGACAGCGAATCATAGTAAGTAGTGGTATCTACATTGCGGCCAAGTCTAGTTTATTCCTCATTCAGAAACTGACCAAGTGTTAAACAATACAAATAAAAGAGAAGTGTTGTTCTTTAATGTAGGATTGCATTGAGGTTATGAATTAAAAAATAGCAGACTTGGCCACAATATAGATTTCACTACTTAGATAGGCCGACTTTTTTGGGAAGGAGTTTGGAACTTGGCCTTTTTTCACTGTTATGTTTTTGTTGGGGATCTAGTCATCTGTATTGCCTTCATGTTCATCTGTAACACAAAAAAAAATATAAGTAGGATCATTTTAAATTATTTTTTTCGTAATTTTACGAATAATTATTGCACTGTATGATAAGGCATTTTCTTACGTTCTCAAATTTGAATGCACGGTGATTATCGGTCAATATATTTTTGTATGCAGAAAAAAAACTTCAACGTCCACTTAAATGATCGGCGCGTACTTAAAATACGTTAAATCGTTAATGTTTATATCTTTGGGTAATCCTTTAAAAATTTCTTCATCTGCCCATAAAATGTTGGAAATTTTTATCATCAATTGATGGCCTTTATTTTTATTCAACACATTTTTTAGTTTTGTTTTTTATCGAAATTCCGTGTTCATCGCTTATTTGGATTAGTCTTAACCTCGCATCCGAGTCTAATGAAATAGCTGGCAAGTGGTAGTCCTTGCTATATAATAATTCCATATTTCCATCGGTAGAGATTATTTCATATTTGTAATAACATACAAAGTATATTTAAATGTAGGTACTTTCATAGTTATATTCGAAAAATGAAATTAAGATGCCAAACTAAAAACCAAAAATATATACTATTTAGTGTAAGTAAAAAATTATGTATTATAAAATTGTATTATAAGAAAAGGTTAGGTTTAGAGTTCTATACTCTATACTTAGTTTTTTACTTTTATTTACTTATTTTTTATTTTGACGACCTTAATTGTGTTATAATTAGTATACCCATGTGTTTTGACCCTCAAATATATTTTTAATTTTTTTATAGCTCTTGAATAAACAAGTTTGGAGACCCCCATTTAGGTATTTTATTACGAACTCTACAAAATATTCATTTGACATAAAAATTTTACATTTTTTTATAGATAACTTCATATATGTACTAGTACATTGGTACCTACAGAATTATTTATCATCCGTCAAACTTGTAACCTTATAATACTCACAGATTAGTGTAAAACATTTAAATGTTTTGAAGAGTAATAGGTAGTCTAAAGTCTTCATATTATGCAGAAAAAATAATGCTGATATACAGTTATATTAGTGCGACTCCTTACATTTTTTAAATGTTGTACATTAATAATTTAACTATTAATTAGGTAATTCTAATCTATTAAAATACTTTCAATTTTACTCTTCAAGTTCTTGATGTTTGATTTAATTTTGTATTACACTAATATTTAATTCTTCTTCTTAGAGTTTCTATCCATTTTGGATGTTGGAAATCATGTTGAATGTTGTTTCTCTTTTTAGCAATGAACTATTTATTAACCTATGAAAAAATTAATTTGTTGTTGTACCAAATGAGTCTCAGAGATTTTTGAGCGATGTCATTCGTCTTTCAATATTTCTCTTACCTTCTATTTTTCCTTAAAGTATTAGTTGCGCCCTACCACTTTCCTTAGATATAGCTTTCTTAACCTTTTTTGAGTAGTTCTTTTTTCATGAATGCTCTCATGTCTCATTTGCTTGTTTGCTGTGGTTTTTACATATTTGAAGTCCCACTCTAAATTTCCCGACTATATCTGACTCAATGTCTGTGCCAAAATATGTTTTAACTCTTAAACAACTATTATAGAATCTTTTAGGAATGTACAAAGGAATAAGCATGGAGTCAATTTGATTCCTAACAGTTCCACGGGTTGATCCTTTGGAAAAGTCTATGTGTCACCAATTTACAAAATGTATTCACTACTGTAAGATCTTCCTCTTCCCTAAAATATATGATTAATGTTTTATATTCGGAAATAAAAGCTCTTGGTATACTTAACTATTAGTGATTCTCACCTGTGTTTTTTATTATACAAATTATTAAAATTGAGTGAAACCCATATTTGAAAACTAAAAAACTATACATTATAAAAATGTTCAGCAATATTTGACATGGGTCCCCGATTAAATTATATTTAATTAGCCATTGCTATTTACTATGAGACTATTTTTATCATTAAATATTATTACTGCACAATATTATTAAAAAAATGTATTATTTACCTAGTCAATAATATACATTATGCACAGATTTTAAATATAAGAATATAAATTAAAAGTGAAATTTGTCGGTTGATTGACCCAGAACCATTTTTTTAAAACCATAAATACTTAAGTTATTTAAAAAAGCATTTTTAAGGACTATGAAAACTTAAAAAAAATATTTTGTTAGTTCTTAATAGTCATTTATTGTTTTTGAAATATATTAAGTTAAATTTTTTATTTATGGCTTAGCTATTGAATCATAACCTACTTTAAATATGACCATACAATTTATCCTTTTTAGGTAGTATATATTAGGTATAGTATTTTCTTAAAAATATTTATTTATGGTTGTACTTATTTTAATAAAATATTTTTAGCTAATAGCATTCATTATAAATAATATAGATTGCTCACTGCATTGTTCATTTATAGTAAATTTAATATTTTTTATGAGTTTTCATCAAAATTTGTAAAAATATTGTGTGTTGCAGGAGTTGATTATCTTTTGAGGCCCTAGTTTTGTTATATGATTAAAATATATAGCCTTCTGTTTCCTTAATTATCTATAAAATCATAATTTTAAACAGGATCTATATTATCAATTTTCATATGTAAAATTTACATTTATTGATTTGCCATTATATTTTTCTGTACTAACTACAAAAATATATAAAATTAAAAACCGTATTATAATCATGAAATTTACTTTACAGAGACAAGTTCAGATGATATTGACGAGCAAGGAATTATAGATAAATCAAGGTAACTGTTATATTTCATAATTATTTTTGTCAATTAAAAAAATATATCATAAGAGCTATAATATGAAAAATATTTATATGATATAATTTATCTTAGGTTTCTTTAGATGTATTTAATAAATAAATATGTAAATTTTTGATGCCACAATGCTTCTTTTATAATCTTTTGGAATATTTAAAAAATACATAATTTTTGAATACCATATTGCTAAAGAAAGTAGGAATGGTTAACTTTTGAACCGTTACATTTAAAAAAAATTTATTAGGTCAAAGTATGAAAGTTTGAATAAAATTCAAATTCATGTTTTTGAAAGCTTAAATTAAATTTGGCCCATTTTAAAAAAAAATTATGATGAAATACTTGGTATTGCCACTAATTATAGCTTTGTAATAAAAAAATTACTGATTTATTGTATGTTAAAATAAGGATGAATCACTGATGTAGTGACGTATTTATAATAAAGTATACAAATTATAAAATTCAAAATTACAAAATTATTATTTAACAAAAATAAGATGTATAAGTATTTGGTATATAAATAACTAACTAAATTAAACAGTTATCCAGTTTAATAAAGATTTTTCTAATATATTAATCTTAAAAAAATAACAATTAAGAAGTATGTTTAGTTTTTTAGTTAGTTGATGTATATTTTGTAATTTATCAAACAAAAAAAATATTAATTTGTTTTTTTTTCAATTTTCTAGAGATGTTTATCAGAGAACTGCCTGGAATAAATTGCATGTGGCAGTTTTTTACTTAGTGTACAAAGTTAATGGTGTTAATATTGGAACTGTGCAAAAAGAGTTATTACAGCTAAATATGAAAAGAGCTAATAATATGTTTTCTCAGCTTATTATTCAAAAACAACTGACTTCAACCAAAGATACTCATGTTTATGCAACTTTAATTTCTGTCATAAACCTTGTAGTTAGTGTTTTAGTAATATGATTTGATTCAATAAATTTATCGTATATAATTGATTTGTAAAAGTTCACTTTCTTATGTATTTAGCTTCCAGAAGTAGGAGAATTAGTTTTGAAAAGATGTTATAAGAACTTCAAAAGTTCTTATTTTAGTAATGTAGTATCAGATTGTATAGCTTCTACAATGTTCATTGGACATTTGGTTAACCATGGGGTTGTAAGTTTTTAATTAATTTTGAAAAATGTGCAGTTCTTGATTAAGTTTATTTTTAGGCTGATGAAAAAGTGGCAGTAGAATTATTAACAATTTTCTTTCATTGCGGAGATTCATTAGCTATTAAAATAGCTATTGTAATTTTGGAAGTATGTGGTAAAAAATTAAGCCAAATCCATGAAGATACTTTGAATGTAGTATTTGATCGGGTATGCAAATTGTTGAATAATGAAGAACTTTACGAAGAGGTAAATAATATTGTTTTTATGTTATTTATTAGTTCAGAGTATATTTATTTATTTTTACCATTTTCATGCTATTCGTATTTGGGTCTTAAAATTTGTTATAAAAATGATTGTTGGTACCTTTAAAGAAAAAAATGTTTAAAACATTTTTTTTTTACTTTTTGAAAATATTTTTACATTCCATGTTTGCATAAATTTTGTACTGGTAGTACCTACTAACTAACTACTGAGGTTTATTAGATTTTTTTTATTCTTAATATAAATAATTCATCTAATTTTAGGATGCAAATGAACTGAAAAAGATATTGAAATTACAAAAAAATGGATTTAAGTTTCAACAATTTGATTTAGTACCAGCCAATGAGTGTCAAGTCGCTCATTGTGTATCTATACACTCAATTTTATCTACTAAATCAAATAAAATAGGTAATATATATTATATATATTTAAAATTAAAATTAAAACTTAAATTTTATATTAATTGCAATGAAGGTTACCGCTATGATCCCGAATTCGAACTTAATGAAGAAATGTATAAGAATTTAGTATTAACATTACAAGGATATGATAATGAAGAAGAAAGTGAATTGGAATCTGTAAATGATTTTAATAATCAATTTGATGGTGAAAAAGAATGTAAGACCCTTTTTAATCTAAATATTAGCTTATTATACTATAAATCAAATTTAAAAACTACTCTTTTTGCATAATTATATTTTAAATGGGCTTTCAACTCAAACTGATTTATTTTCATAATTTGTACTCATGGCTTGCATATTCACAGGGAATATAAAACAAGTCTAAATTATTTTTTTAACTTTAATCAGTGATATTATTTTTCTAGTGATCGAAGTAATGAAATATATTAATGACATAGAAAAAGACAAAAACATGTTATCATTAAAAAAAATGTGTCTAAAAAAAGTTATAAGCCTTATAAACTCAATGAATTGTGCGGAGCTTGTACCAAAAATTGCAAAACATTGTCAAGGTGACATGGATTTATATTTTTCACTATTGGATATATGTTGTGAACAAGCAACGTATGAACCGAAATATGGTCTAATCACAAAAGTAAAAATTTAATTTAGATACCATAGCTTTTTAAATCAAATTTATGTATTTTACTAATTTGAAAGGTTTCTTTTAAGCTCTATAAATGATTATAGATATTCCCAAAGTATGAAAATCATTAATTTTAAATTTTCTTTATCATTTATTACATAACACATTAAAACTTCCATTAACGGTTAATAATACATTAATACCTTTATATAACTCTAAATAACGGTCAAATTATAATAGAAAATTTATATATGTGTATGGTTTGCCCTTATTATTTATGGCACTATAGTTATCTTATTTAATTTTCACAATAGCACTATGAACAAGCCAGATCTTTGTATTTTATTATGTTTCATTTGTTGTCAGTGTAGATCAACAGTTTTGAAGTGCTTGATATTTGTTTTGTCCAAACAAAAACATCTAACTGCAGCAGAATAATAAGGCCGTTAGAATATTATAAAAAATAAAATGTGAGTGTGCATGCTCTCGCAGATTTGGAATAGGGAGAATTAATGTTACTCAATTTTTTTAATTTTAATATGTGCATGCTTATAATATACACAACTTTTAAATTTTAAATTGTTCATACATACATATAAGTGAATGACTTTTGTCATAAATACCTTTTGTAGTATGTGCATATTATTGTGTATGTATTTGGTTTCTTTTATGGGCTTTATACTCTGTCAAAAACTCGTCAATCCCCACCACTTTTTACTCAGAATTCGGGCCATGCATTACAGTGTCATTTTATAGTGATTTTAATTCATATGTTCGAGCTCGTTTCGTGTTATTTTTCAAATAATTAATAACAAAAATGTGTTGTATGGACTTAATAATATAATATTATTGTATTATTATCATTGGTATAATACGTAGCATATTATTATAATAGCCGACACGGACATTTTTCAAACTTACTACGTGTACAAAATAATTTTAATCGTAAAGTGGGGATATTTAACAGAGTTCCCATATTTCCGTCAGTTGTTTGCTCAAAAGGGTCTAAGTCTCTTGACAAACAGCATATATAGCTTTCATCTGGAAGTATTGTACTTCTATTAATACAGTCATCTCTGTAGGACAACCACCTCTAAATAGTAGTCATTATTTTTGATCTCTTTGGTGACCATTACATGGAAGTTTTACTGTAGTAAAGATAACATAATATAATATATAAACTATGTCACTTTTCAGGTTATTTTTGTCTCAATAATACTTAATTTTTTTTAGGAATTTTGTTGTTTGAATAAGAGTTTTGCAGATATGATAAAAATTACTTTTATATATTGTTATGTCACTAGTGACAGTTTTGCATCAAATAGAGCAGAAATTATTGCAAAATATTTTGCTCATATAGCATATTTAAATTTAATACCATGTCCACTTTCTGTCTTACTGCGTGGAAGATCTATTTATCCTAAGCATAGCTATTCTAAAATGTTTAATCAAGAACTCAATAACAGAAGAAAAAATTGGAAAAAAAAAATCTGTAAGTAAAATTAATTTATTCTTTTAATAATATAATTTTTTAAAAACTTTGAGGGCCACAGTAATTTTCTCGTGATATCAAAAAAAAATCTAGAAAGTCATATTTAAATGGTACTCAAAATAATTATAATGATTATTACTCTGTGGATTATGTGCATTTGAATTTCTTTCATGTAAAAACTGATTTAAATGTATAAAAATATATCTGACCAGACGAGTTTCTACTGCCATCATTGTATGATACCTATACCTTATCGTGTTTTCGGTGTATCTCATTTATGTGCTCCACCAAAACTGGAGTAGCCCTAAATATTTTCTATCCAAACTTGATCCACGCAACTTGC
Organism: Myzus persicae; assembly: GCF_001856785.1. Lineage (NCBI taxonomy): Eukaryota > Metazoa > Arthropoda > Insecta > Hemiptera > Aphididae > Myzus > Myzus persicae. The sequence continues at coordinate 270,059 of NW_019102620.1, read as the reverse complement.
TTTGTGAAAGAAATTTGAAATGAGTTTTTGGATATGAACAAACTTATTTTTGTTGTGATGAAACCATGAAATCATTGTATGTAACAAACATACCGGAAACAATTGCCAACATTTCCACTTCTACTATACAACCTATCATTACGTGATTGGGTACTTGGATTGAAAGCGTTTTGTTTCCAGTGAACATTTCTTGGAAATAAAAAGGATAATAATTAACCAATTTCAAAAAATAATAAATATATAATTGGTGATCTGATCATTATCATAATTATTTCATAATTTAATGTCTATGTTTAAGGAGGATGTCACCTCCTTTAGACATTTCGCCACCAAGTTGCGCACTATGCTAATGAATTTTTTATTGAATTTTGAACATAAGATGTTAACATATCATTCAAATAGTGTTTGGTCTTATCAACTCTCTAAATAAGTGTTTAAAGAGGAATTTTACACAAATATGATTCCAAATTATATATTGGTTTGGATGACTTGCTATAATTAATTATATTTGTCTACAATATTAATTGCAATTAAAATATATTAAAATTATATGTTTTTTTTTTCATGCACAACTAATCAATTATGAATTGTTCAAAATACCTATGCTTTAATATGTAAGTTTAATTTTTAACAAATATATGTGTACACATTTAAGATGTATAAAAAATTTACAATTTTAAAATACTCATAGCTTGCGTTAAAATTAAAATATAATAAAAAACCTATGAGGTTGACTAGATAATAATCTTACCTTTAGATTTTTTAAGAGGTCAATTCGCACTAATTTTTAAATTAACGGAGCTACACGTGTTCTGCTGAGCGTAAAATTTGCCATGTTACGCACTTGTAAGACGGAGACAACTCATGCGGGTATCACGTCCTCTTAAAGCAATTTTTAAACGTAATTAACAAATAATTTTTAAAAAATGTAATTAATTTTAGTAACTAAAAATTAAATTATATTAGTATAATATATTTACAAAATACTCACATTTTAAGCACTTAAAAACCAGATATTTTTTTCTCTTGTCCATAAAAAATACATAAATGTGTAAAAAAAATATAAACATTTTTTTTTATTATTTCTGTGTTATACGAACACAATAAACTATTAAGACAATTTAAAACTCATTAATCTGTTAAATGAAATAATAGAAACATAAACATTATAACTACTCATATTAATAACCTTTTTTTCTTAAAATTAACTAATAAGTATAAAAGAAATACATCTCAACAAATATAATATGATTATTTTATTCTTAATTTTTACACCTCTGATCAGAACTAAAAGTAGAATAAAAGGTGTCAGCTCACTATTCGTTTTCTCTCAGCATATTTTTGTTAACCAACTCTGTGAATTCACTTATTATCGAACTTAAATCTAATAACATTACCTGTGTCCCTACCTCGGCTTTTATACAATATTTAAACTTATACAAAAATTAAAATATTATTTAAAAGCTAATTTAGAAACATGGGTTATGTTCTTATCTTAAAGTTTGATATTAATTGAATTCACTTAAATATTAAAAATAAAAACATAGGGTTTGATTCAGTTGAATGTAAATTTGGTATGTTGCTCTTGTGTTGGAGGGAGAAAACAAATGGTACGTTGATATCCTCTTAAGATTTTAGATTATAAAAAAACTATTCAATGATTAATAATATATTATTTTAATTTTCAGGAACTATTTGAAGCTCTTACCCAATTAAGATTTCATCTTGAACTACTGGAGTTACGCTCTTCTGATCGATTATAATAGGAGTTACTAATATTTGTTTCATGTATACGAACAATTTATACAAAATTTTTTTTAATAATCATTGTAATTATAATTAACCTTTGTTTTAATAATTACTGCAGTATAGTTAAATAGTAATTAATATAAAAAGTGTTTTATATTATGACAGGATTTTATTTTTGTTAATCTTCAAATAATAATTAATCTTCTATTTGTTCATTGTGATAGGATTTATTAACATTTGTTTTACGATTTTAAACCATTAATTAAAAATATTTGTAAATTATCATTGTACTTAAAATTATTCCTTATCAAGTATTTACTGCAGTATAATGCAATATTAAGTACTTAATATAAAAAGTTTTTTATTGGAAGACATTAATTTTTTAGGTTATTTTTTGACAATTTTTAAAGAATAATTCATCTTTCAATGCGCTCCCCTCTCATTCACAATTTCCATCACTTATTTGTACATTGTAACTTTTTTATAAAAAATTTATGTAACCTATTTATTGTTTATTACTACCTTCAATAAAATATTCTTTTTCAACTTTTTATTTACCCTGTCCTTCATTTTTATGTGGCCTTATATTAAACTTTTTGTACAAAATAAATTTTGAAAAGACCTACAATTTAATTTCATTTGTTGCGTGTGTAAGTAAAAAAAAACTTATTATTTGTGTTTAAATTTAAATACTAGAATGAGATTGTTTAGAAATTATTGAATAACTTAATGAATCTGTAGGTAATTGTGATGGATGCTACAAAGGCAGAAATGTAGAAGCATAGATTTAATCAGGGAGGGCGCAAGGGATGGTATAACAGTAAAGTAGTTTGAAAGGATGGGTGTGCACCATGTATCAGTTTAGAACACTTACCTGTTCTCCTATAAACTTGGTTACTGTTAATAATAGTAACATGATACCAATTTAAACTAATAGTGCTAATTGCTGATTTAAAAGAATATTTCTGAACCTTCCACCAGGTATGAGATAATAATTCTACAATTTTAGACAATAATTTATAAAAGTCATTAGATATAAATACATTTTTAAATTAAAATAGTTATCAATTGACCTCAGGACTTTTTTTAAAGTATCTCCTAAGTGTTGGCTCAGGCAGTCAGGTACGTCAAAATTTTTTGCTGACTTATTATACGATAGATGACAATGCATACAGTAGGTTCTTTTTGTTGAAAGCCACTCTTAGGGAGAGCTATTTACTGGTTTATTTAGTACAATGATTTGAGAAAAATTCAAACGTGGCAAATAATTTGTTGCTTATCTTAGATAATACTTTCATTACATAGTCAATTCTAAATTTTAATGTTTATAATATTTTTCGACGGTAACATGAATGGATACAATTTAGACCATTATCGTTGGACAATTTATTTCATTCACATTATTTTGATACACACATAATTATACGTCAAAGCTAAGAAATTGACAACTTCAAAAATTACACGATTAAAATGATTTTTAAACCACAATGGTGTTCTCCTTCAGATAAATTCATCAGTCTTGTTGTTGATAAATAATTATTTTTAACAAGAGAACCTGGTTTTTTACCAACTAAAAAAGAATAATTTTAAGGTAAGACTAATTAAAATATCAACAAATGACTCCGGGATATTCTGGATAATAATTTTGCTTCGAAATGCTATGATAGGTCAAATTCTTTGTAATTTTGAAAATCGCAATAAAATACTAAATTAGATTAAGGTGAAATGTGCTTGCTGTACGTTTGAAGCAGATCAGCGTTCACAATGTTCACATATAATTATTATGCTTGTGCCGCGGACAATGGATGAGTAATCTTAAATCTTAATGTCCAGGCTGATTATAAAAATTAAGATTGATGTACGCTAACAACATGTTATAATCGTGTTATAACCAAGAAAATTCTTGGTGGTTGGCGCAAAACGCGGAGCTGTGCCATGACAGGGGCTACGAAAAATTATAATATATGGTATAAATCTGGGGTGGGTAACTTACTGGCGGCCCGTGTGGCTTTATCTGTCCCGAGCTATACTTTCAAATTACATCATACAATATTTTATAGTCTATACTGTATGATTTATTTTACACCAATTAAAATGTATATTTTGAAAGACACTTTTTGAAGTGAAAACTTCTTTAGGCGCGTTTAGCACTTTGTGGGTACTGAATTGAACTGAGCCGTCACACTTGGCTATGTAACGCCCATTCGGATGAAGTCGGCTCGAGTCGACTAAGCATGAGAGGAACAGTCAGCAGAGCGAGAGTGAAAAATAGTCGAAGCGTCACTGCCATACTTGCTCGGAAGAATTGGTTAGGTAAAGTTAGGGTGTGTTGCTTAAGATGTTAGGGTGGGTGTGTGTGTGTTTGTATTTCGTATTATTAATTTCGCCTTGTTGAAGTTTTCACTTCTATCGTGTGGTCTTATGCATACACATTTTTCTTTTTTTAAGAAAAAATCCATTTTCTAGATAAGATTTGAATAGAAGGTAATTCAATTTTTTAGCAAGTTATATGTATATAATATACGGTAAATTAAAAATGTTCATAATTCACTTAAAAATTGAATTATTACAAAAAACCAACGTACAAGCACAGATAATGTTCTTACCATCAAGTTTCATAATAGGTCGACTCACTCTAATTTTTAAACTAAAGAAGCTACAAGTGTTCTGCCGAGAGTAATTTTGTTATATTACGCACGGGTAAGACGGCGACAACAAATACTAGTGCTATGTCCTCTTAAGGTCTCTAATTAATGTAATTGGTTGGCTATAGTGCCGTACTTTGTTGAATGCTTGCTTGAATGGTAGGTATAGGTAGGTAGGTACGTTAAAAACATGGGCGGTATTTTCTGCTCTGGCCTGCTAGATTTTAATTTTCTAAAAATTGGCCCTCAAGTAACTTTAAGTTGCCCATGCTTGGTATGGATAATTAATGATTACCCACCGATAATAATTATTAATTTATTATCTATAAATTGTCCTAATCGTGGAAAAAAAATCCCCTGGCAGTGGTGGATTTAGCGTCAGGCAAAGTAGGCAGTTGCCTTGGGCCGCAAATTTTTAGGTGCGGCAATTTTAGGCCAATATTTTATTGAAAATACTAGGTTTCTTTTTGATTTTCTAATGTAGGGTGATTGCTCTAAAGAATGGCAAATAAAAATGCTTAATATTTAAATATAATATTTTATTCTTGTTAATATAATTAACATTTCTTCTTTATTTTATAATACATAACAATAGACGTCCAAGTAAATAAATTATCGAACGATTGCCGAAACTTATATCTATTATCTAAATACTAACCACAGATAACCATTTTAACAAAAGCAAGACGCAAACAAATGAAATAGTTTATTTTCTTACATTATTTTTTATCATTAGTTGTATGTTGCACAATAATAAGTACACATTTTTAAGTTTGATTATTTGCATTTGTTTTTTATAATAATATAATTTAAATTTGATTGAACACATTAATTTTTCGAAGGAACCTAATAATATCTATACAATATTTATATTTAATTGGTTGAGAAATTGTATTAAAAAAAAATGGTGATATATTAAACCTATTTTAATAAATATTATATTGGTATACAACTATTTACTTGATTATAATGATTATCTTCCAATCACAGAACGCATAGCCATCGCCTTGGGGGTCAGACGATAAACGGCGGCTCAGTCTGTGTGCGCGAAAGCGGTTCATTCTTAGATGGAATAGAGTATAGAACAGTCTATTAACATAACCAATAATTATTGTTAAATATCAGTGTTTATGATTTATTGTTTTAGCAGTTATGTTAAATAAGTAATTAAAAATACGTTTTCTCGTTAAATAAGTTTGATGGGGCGGCCAAATTAAAATTTGCCTAGCGGCGGCAAATTTTGTAAGCCCGTCTCTGAGTCACCAGGGATGACCCAATGAAGCAATAATATGGTGATATTATCAATAAACTGACTGTATAATAATTCTGGTGAGATTTTTATCACACTGATTAGGGTTTTCAAATTTCTTGGACGTTTTGATAAGAAATTAAAGGTAACTACGCAGTACGCATTAAAATTTTAAAATCCATGACAAAATAATTTATTTTGTTATGAAAATCATTTGGTCATTCGATTCATCTGAACTCCGTTAGTTGAAACCCATACTACTCTCGTAAATGTCGAATCTTAATAAATAAATTATATTCATACAAAATAATTATGGTCAAACACTTTATAAAATATTATTTTTAAGAACATTTCTACTTTATATAAGATTTATAAAAAAAATGTTCCCAATTTTCCAATTTGAAATCAATTAGTCATATATTAAATTAAATATTTAATTAGATAGGTTAACATTAATTAATTTGTATTTGATATCAGCATTACAATCTCGATTTTTTTAAAGACTTGCATTATGTTGATATTATTTTAAAAAAAAATTGAATTACTTTAGTAACCATAAATACATTAATTTTTATATTTTAGACCATCTGAAATTACACTAAATAAGTAATGATGTTTTATTCTACTGTGAATAATCAGAATACAGTAAATTGGAGAAATAATTTGGATGATATATCCGATCATGATGAGTAAGTTACAGATTAATTCTTAATTTCGGGGCGCCATTTCTGCATAAGTAAAACACCGAAACCAAAAACATTTACTGCGTATAATATCTGACCATCTTCAGTCTTAAAAAAATGTTAATATCATTATGCATTGCTTATATTTATGAACTAATGCTTCTTTTGTATAGGAGATGCTAACAAAAACAAAAAGCTTAATTGTAGTGCATTTAATAACAAGGTCCATGAAACCATTTGCAGTGAACATGTTAAATAGTTAATTAGGTCAATTTTTTTTTCTTTGTCAGCCACTTAAAACTATTTCATGTTACCATAAATTTAATATAAAATGTCTTGTATATGGTTATGTTGTACATGTAAATACAATAATAGTTATAATGAAAAAAATTAATATCACTTAAGTAAATTACCTATTTAGTTTACAATAAAAGTTCAATATTTAAGAGAATTCTACCCAAGCACTTGTTGTCTCTGTCTTATAAATGTGCTATGTAACAAATTGTTGTTAGGTAAGAACAGTAACTATGCTTATGAGGACGTTATACCCGCACGTGTTGTCTCCGTCTTACAAGAGCGTAACATATCAAATTGTACGTTCAGCAGATCACGCTTAGCTCTGTTAGTTTAAAAATTAGAGTGAATTGACCTCTTATTAAAGTTAAAGGTAAGATTATCAAGGAGGGCTTCTCAAGGGCTTTTTATTATATTTTAATTTTAATTAATAAACTCATAACTCTCTTTAAAATTAAAATATAATAAAAACCCCATGAGAAGCCCTCCTTAATAATCTTACCTTTAGCTTTAATAAGAGGTTAATTCACTCTAATTTTTAAGCTAACAGAGCTAAGCGTGATCGGCTGAACGTACAATTTTATATGTTATGCTCTTGTAAGACGGAGACAACACATGCGGGTGTAACGTCCTCTTAAGAGTCAGCTTTTAACTCAATATTTTAATTTTCAAGGTGATATAAGCATTTTTAAGTTTCTAGTATTTCACATACCCATATCTTATTTGCAAATCAAAATATTGAAAAAAATTGCTTATGCTGAAGCTCAGATAATGTATATTCATACCTAAAAGCTATATAGTATAGGTGTCAATTCATTATAATATCAAAACTAACAGTTTACAATTGAAACCAGTCAACATAAATTTGGTATGTTATATGTTTCTGACACAGAGATAACAAACCCAAAGTTAGAACTCTTAATTATTATGAACAACTAAAAATGATTAAGTAAATAAACCTAAAATATAAATAAAAATGGTCTCTTGGTATTCCCTACCAAGTAGAAAAATCAAATAGGTGGGCAAATGTACACAATCCTTTACTTTCCAAATGGCGTCCCTTATTTAACCTTTTTTAAATTAAATCAATTTAATATTATGTTTAAATTTTAGTGATTTGGATAATGAATTGCCTCTTTCATCAATATCAGATTTTGGGCACCCAATTGGTAATATTTCAACTATAAAAAGTTACGTTAATAAATGTAAATCTGTTGACCATCAAACAAAAGGAAAAATTAAACAGGATAACAAATTACCTCATCCGTCAATAACAGATTTTGGGCACCCAATTGGTAATATTTCAACTATAAAAAGTTACGTTAATAAATGTAAATCTGTTGACCATCAAACAAAAGGAAAAATTAAACAGGATAACAAATTACCTCATCCGTCAATAACAGATTCTGTACACTCATTTAATGACCATAAAAAAATAAAACATGTATTTAAAAAATATGAAACAGTTGACCATCAAATTGAACTGGACATTTATCAGTATAATGAACTACCTCTTTCATCAATAGCAGATTTCTTGCCTCCAATTGATCATAAGCTTCAAAATAGTGAATTACAAAAATGTGGAACTGTTGATTACCAAACAGAAGAAAATAATAACAAAAAAGACAAATCAACTCTTTCATCAATCGTACATTTCCTGCATCCGTTTGATGACAAATTCATAAAATGTGAGGCTGTTGATAACCAATCAAAAGAAAACATTAATCATTACAACAAATCTGAACCAAATAGATTAATATGCAATAATGAACAGAGTACAACTATTGTAGATGATCCATTAGATAAATATGAGTGTGATATTTGCGGTAAAATCTTTCCTAAGCGTGCTGATATAATTCAACATTTTAAAACTTCATTGTGCTTTCCAGAAATTATATGTAAGTATATTTGATAGTTTTTAATTTCCAAAATAATAACATATTATTTTATAATAGTTGAATGTGCTAAAATATAAATTGAATATATTTTTTTTGATAAACTCTTTGTTTTTAAGTCTAATTAATTATTTATATATATGTATGTAATTATAAGAGAGCTTAAATTTTTAAAGACGAGGGACTTATTATATTAAGTTTTGCTTATATTAATGTACTTATTTAAATTTTCCTAAGTTGCATTAAAAAATGTATTTAAAGTTACTGTAGCAAAATTACTTTTTACTATAGTTAATAAATATGTAATTTAAGTTACTTTTTTGTACTTTTGTTATTTTGTTATTGTAATTGAGTTATTTTTATACTTTTAAAACATAACCTAATGTAACTTGACCTAATAAAAAAAAAGTAACTTAAAAATAATTTAGTTACAATTTTGATAAGGAATTAGTAATGTAATTCAATTACCAAAAAAAAGTAACTTCCCCAATACTGCTAGTTTGTGGTATTGATAAGATTTTAGTACTTCTGTTTTATCATATTATGTTTGTTATAATTGTACAATTAATAAAACATTTTTCTATGTAAATAATTCAATACATCACATTAATGCTAATGTCGGTCAAACAGTGTGGGGAGTATAGATCCTTCCATGACCTTTTTCCAATATTCAAAATAAAATATATTTTTAATAATCAAATAGCGCATATTAAAAAGTCAGCTATATTTCCCCATCCTCCCTCATGACAAAAATCTTCAACTATCGCTGATTAATACTATATTAGTATACCAATAGTACACACATAGGGCTCATTGTATTTTTATGTTATACAAAAAAATATTTGTATCATCTTAATTAAAATTTATCAAAATTGTATGAACCAAATTAATTAATAACAATAGAATATTGGTGTTGGTGTATCTAAATAATTCAATTAGAAAAAAAATTAACTTCTATTATCTAGTAGGTACTGAGAATCTATATTAAACAAATAATACAAATATTATTTTGTTTATTATGTCAAGTTTTTGAAAGTAAAATAATGACAAAAGTCGTACATAAATACTGTATAATTCAACTGTAGAGTACCAATAAACATAATATGTAATAACAAGCAAACAAGGTACTCTATCTTACACAAATTATAATACTTGGATAAATGACTAGAGAATTGTATCTATTAATCTATTATTATTCATTTATTATTACTATATTTTCATTGAATTATGATAAACTAATGTAAGATAATAATCTAATGAAAAAAATGAGTTAATAATTTTCAGAATATTGCCAAGTTTTTACACATAACTGATGTCCTATAACTTGGTATTACGATAACTGCAGCTTAGCATGTCTTTTTTTTTTTCATTGAACTTAAACCCGACGACTAAGGCCATTAGCTGTTGTAGGGGTTATGAACTGTAGTAGGGGTAAGGTTGGTACGGTAGGTTGTTTTTATGATTGTTAGGGTTGTTACAGTAGGTAGCAAACACGTGTATGTGTGGCAAGGTTTTAACTACTACAAACCCGGGTGGTCACCCATCCGGGAGCTAGTAGTTGTGGCCGTTACTTACTCTCAGTCGCATTCAGCGACTGGTAGCAGCCAACGCGCCACGCCAAGCCTCATATTAGTCTTTTATTTTATTTGTTTTTGGTAATCAGTAATTGCCAAATTGCCTAGTTTGTATTCATAAGATATTTTTTCACATGTCAATAACACACTACTCAAATAATAATTATCTTGTTTAATTTGATAAAAAGTACCGCATTATTTATTGTTCATTTAGATAACAAATATATAAAAGATCAGAATAAGAGTTATCATATTTTTTTTATTTAAGCTTCGACAACTGAGGCCATTAGCTGTAGGTTGTGGTACTGTAGGGTTTTAGAACTGTAGAGTTACGAAACACGAGTGTGTTTGTTTGGCAGAATTTCTAGTGGGCACCCTCATATATATTTGTGTTATTAACATTCAATTTTTCAAACATAAATGTATACGGTTATATGATGATACATTCATTTTTTTATTATTATTATTTTTATAACTTACAATTCAAATAAATATAAGTATTGAAATTGATAAGAATCAAATTATCAAATATAATTTTGTACAATTTAATTACACTTCAATATTTTTTAATCGATCATCAAACATTCGTATTCGAGCATTTAAAGATTGCAAATTAGAAACTGCACTTGCTAAATGTTTAGGTATATACGTTTCAATATTATTAAGTAATAGTGCATTGTTCTTGAGAGTCTTAGAGGTTTCTGAATATTGAGTTCTAATATTGTTCACTGTTACGGCAAATGCCTCAACTAAAACAAATTATTTAGATCAATTTTATATAAACCATTTGCAATTTTTAAATTAACAATAACCACTTAACAGTTAAGTAGAAAGTTTAAACTAAATAGATTTGAGATTTGTACAAAAATTAATTATTTAATCATAATTATGTTAATCAACAATTTTAAGAACGCCATACTATGTTGAGACTTAATACTTAAGTTGTAGGTGATAAATTATTTTAATAATGAGAGAATTATAAAAAATATAAAATTGTGTTTGTGTTTTCATAGGTTGGAAACACAATAAATACGATCATTTAGTTGATGATGTTTTTAAGATGTCCATGTGTATTGTTGAAAATATGTATTAATATTAGAATAATATAGTCAAAGAAATACATACCTAATGGTGTAAAAAAAATATTTTTAATTGTACAATGTTAATTAATTTTGAAGTTTGTAAAGTTAAAAAGTTTCTTTATAAATAAGATTCATATCTGGCAAATCTGACAAAATCTAGACAAATCTGTCTACTTAACCATTAAATAGTGACTGTAGATTTCATAATTAAGAAATGCTAATATGCTACCTTTAAGACGAAAAATTTCTAAAATGGTCATTCTTTGTAGAATGTGGGGTAACAAATTTGATTCTTCTCTTGCTCTTAAAAGAGCTTCATAGAGTTTGTTAGTTTTTTTATCTACTTCTAAATGTTGATCAAGTTCTTTTGAAGTAATTTGTTTTAACTTAGGTAATAAGTAAGCAACTCTGGATTCAATTACATTAATTTGAGGTAAAATTTGTTTGGACAATCCTCTTAATACAGAAATGGCTTCAACCAATCCATCACTGTTATTGTTACCAGCTAAGCGTATCTGTAAAATAGTTTAAAAGTTAAAGCAGGAAGTGAATAGTGTACATGGATCTATAGAGACGTAGGCGGTAAATGTTCAATAGGAAAAAAAATGCTTGTACCAAATGTTTAATGTAGTAAATAATTAATTAAATAATAATAATAATAACTTATATTAGAGTGTTTTACTACATAATTTTCTTAGTAAGGTTTAACAAAACTCATGAACTATTTTGCAAAAAATTAATATTATTGTCAAAAAATTATTAACAACTGATCCCCCTAGCTACCAGTTACATCCAATTGTTATTTGAGATTAGCAAAGCTGACATAAAGTTTTAAATAATTAAGGAATTATAAGGATGCCACAAGTGAACGTGCACTACTTACCCTACTCAAGAAAAATTAAAAAATTAAAAATTAAAACAAGTCAAAACACGCGGCCCACGTCATAATGGAATTGATGTGCACATTCATTTCTATACACATAGCCAATTAAATTGTTTTCAGCAAATTATTTTTAACATTGCTTGTCAACATCATAATTTATTTTTACTCTCACTCATATTATTATATTCTGATCATCAGTTGATAATTTTCATAAAAGTTATTTAATACAATCTGTAGTAAATAAATATATAATATTGCTTATATTTATTTTAGATGTGCATTACTTCATTAAAAACCCACAGCCCCACTAAACGCCATGCAAAGTTGTAAAAAAACATTTACCATAAAAAGTATTTTAAAGATCTAAATCTAAATCATATAAAGTTATGATTGCACAAACCAACTTAAAACTGTAACTTATTTTCTAATGTTCAATCTACATAAATATTGTATTGTTATTTATTATGTTTAATTGTGTTGTATTGAACTTGCTGCACCCACCACAACATATGTTTTTGGGATGTTGTCATAAGCCGTATCTACTTTTAATTTTTGTTGTGTCTTTATGTAAACATATATTTTGACAAGTAAACAATATATTATAATATTATTATTATTACTTATTTAATTAAGATTAATATTAACATTAAGTGAAATATAAACAAACTTTTATGCTTTTAAAATTTAAAATTATTAATTTAAAAAAACATAGTACTCCTCACCAAAATTGTTTTTTCAGATCCAATAATTACTTCCAATTTTTGAAGACGATTTTCTAATCGTGATATTTGTTGTAATTGTACACTCTTTAATGTATTAGGTTTTAAATCTGTTAGTGTTGTTTCAATATTCAACACTTTGGAAATATTATTAATCAAAATGAATTGTTCTTTATCGACTCTACACAGATATTTTTCTAACAATTTAGTACTAATGTAATTTCTGAAAATAAAAATGAGACATTAAAATCAATTAAAGATAAATTGATATACAATTCAAATATAATAGAACATTTTTTAATAATAGCAACTACCAAATGAGAATTATTATTAGATACAATCAAAATTTACAAAATTCTTTGAAAAATGTAATTTAGAATAACTCACTGTAAATTAAAAATTTTAGTATTTTCATGACTTTCTAGAAATAATTGTCCATCAACACTGTACATTAGTAATTTGTTTAGTATATTTTGTATTTGAAATCCAATATTAACACACAGGCTTTCATTTTGATCAATTTTGTTCACCTTAAAATAAAATTGTACTGACTAGAATTTGGTTACACACAAATATCTAATCATAAATTATCATTGATAGGTAATTAAGTAGTTTTATTTGTTTTATATATACAGTATGTCCTAAAAGTCCATAGTATCACCCTTAGTAGCTCTGTGAAAAATCTATATATTTCAACGCGGATTTCTTTAGTTTTTACAGAAATAAGTATGAAAATTAAAGTTGAATGGCATGAAATTAAATTTGTTTATACAATAAAGTTTTTTTAAATTTACAAGATACCATTTTTGTAAATAATTTTTTTTAAACTGATTCTAAAATATTATATTAAAATTGAGTGAAAATTAAAGAAAATTAAGTTTTTGAATTTCTAAGAATGATATTTATGCTATCAAAATACAAAATATCACATGCAATTTTTTTAAGATCATTTCAAAATTAATATAATTTATGTTAAGTATACTAGTATACACAGTATAAAAATATACCTTAACTTAATAAAATAATTTTAAAATTGGCACAACATAATAGCTGGATGGCCCATTATAATCTAAAGAATGTATAAAATGTATTCTAATGTATTCAATAAAATATATAATATTTCTAAATTATTTTCAAACAGCTTTTTCAGTTTTTTGTGATTCCCTCAAAAAGTCAAAAGTCAAACAATTATTTGTTCTATTATCAATATATTAAAGTGCTGAAATAAACTTATAGACACAAGCTTGTGCCCGGGTGTGCACTATAGGGCTATTATAGCCACACTTGTGGCTAGGTATTTTTTTAGATAGGTCCCAGGTACTTTTGTAAAAAGAGCCAATAACTATCTATTTTCGAAAATCAGAAAATTTTTTATGAATTTGATCATAAAAATCGTGGCGACTGGTACTAGACATATTATGCTTTGAATGTAAATTTAATTTTTTTTAAGGGGATGTTTTGTAAGTGGGTGGATGATCAAAAAAAATAAAAGGCGGTGAAACAGAAGGTTGTGCACTTCTATGCTTGTAGAATTTTGTAATTTCTTAAAGTATGTCAACTGAAAAGTACAAACCAATAGTTCGGATTCTAATATAGTACCAGAATAGTTTTAAACACATCAGATACCTAATATATTTATAGAAAATAATTTTTATAAAATATGAAATTCATAATATAGAAAACTAACTATTTGAAAATTAGATTCTTGTATCAACAAATCCTCGGTTTCAAACTTCAATCTATAATATTTTTGCAGTGGCGTCTCTTGTTCCCCTTGAGCAGCTAATTCCCAATAATCACTCCTAAAAATAGATATAATATTTTACTTAAGTTTAGTACCTACATGTATGAACAATTGTTAATATTTACTTTAACTTATGTTTAATTTTAGATGATTTGTTTAAACTGTCCAAAACATCTGGGGAAAAATTAACATTACTTGAATCCACGAAATATTTATAATATCCGCTTACATTTCTTTGAATATTAGAATTAATATCTTCAATTTCCTTGATTAAAGAAAATTAACATATTCTTAACAATTAGATGGATTATAATCAGTTGTAATTTAAACGCATTTTAAAAACTAAAAATATTACCGGATTATTGAACTTCATTAAAACTAGTTTATCATCTTTGAAAATAGCAAGAGTTTCCCATTTCTCTTGGATATGACGGGGGTGTGATTTCCAATTACTCTAAATTAATACAATCATAAAAAAAAAATTGTAAGCTAGAAATTGTATTTAAGTTGAAATTTAATTGTGTAACCTCACATGTGGTATACTGGTAAGCATACCTAAAGGAAAATATATAATACCAGTATATACATAGGCACCAGCAAGTTATTTTTTCAGGGAGGCGTTTACTGCATATACTCTGTTCAAGTTCAGAAATATAGTTGGTGGCGACTAATTTTTGTAGGGCAGCAGTCAAGCAACACCTATTTGTCACCCTCGCCGTGTCAACTATTTGTACACCTGTAGAGTGGTTTTGAAAAGCCCCTGCACATAAGTCAACCACAGACTATGTTTCTTAGTTTGAACAGAGTATAGTAATTGATAATATCTATAGACAGTATATACCTTCACCATAAGTGAATGTTAAATTATAACTACAATTGGTTAATTATATAAAAATTCCTACTAAAAATAAAACTACCTTTGGAATCAATAAAAAATGAAGGTATGAATTGTATGGATCAGTAGGTATAGTCCACTATCTTATAGAAGTATAGCAACAGAAGTCAGAAAATTAACAAAAAAAATTCTGTTCCATATGTATTTTTCAACTAGGTAGGTACTTTAGTATTTTTTAATATCTAATTTTATTTCTTATGAAGTGTTTTATTTAGGTTTCTGAAAAATATTGTAAATTATGGAGGTACCTACCTAAATATAGGTATCTAATCTAACCAATGATATATACATTAATTAAAAATTAACAATATTATATTAATTAGGTAAATATAAATAAGAAAGAATAAAACTAGTCTGTAAAATTACTATGGAGCAATTAAAATTATTAATCAAAATTATGTTTATAATACATATGTCAAACATATTTTTTTTTTCTATTAAATCAGAAATAAAATATTAAGTACTGTACTTACAGTTCCATTGAATTGAGTTTCTTTAGGATCATTCATATTTTGCATAAAAAGTCAAAAACGCAATAGGTACATAACACAAAAAAAATTACCTACTTTAAACACTACATATTTCTTAGCATAATAGGCAAATTCTTGAGTCTTGGTACAAATAACTATATTTTAATGTTACATAATATTATTTGTTAAATAATAACAACAATTAACTGATCAGTGATTGTCACATAAATAATGTTTAATCATTATTCATAAGATAAACTAGTCATATTTTGGTGATTTGATCCAAATCTACTAATGTTGTATTGAAAGGTAATTGATAAACATATTTTTTGAAAACGAAATGTATAAAATAAACGTTAACTGCCAAAATGTGTGTGATTGTCTTTAAGTTTGCAACTATTTATTGACCAAGCAATTGATAAGAAAACATACAATCGCAATCATGGCTATCCATATTCCATACCATAGAGTAATACTCTATGATCCATACGACGGACCAGACAATAAAAAAATTCGTACCTATTACCATCGATTAAATAAACACAATATATTTAATCTATGTAGTTGCGGTCACTGAAAAAAAAAGGTTAAGCATCAGTGCATCACTGCTTGTACTGTATACAATATATTATTACGATTATACTATTGTTATAACTTATAAGTTATAATTATTGTTATGCTTTATTTATTTTATCGGTCGCCAATTGACTGTTATTGTGAGTTGTGACGACTGACGAAAATTAATTTATACCAAGTTAATACCACATATTGTTCAACATTTGTCTTTAGATTATATAATTTATACTGAATAAGACCTAATATCAAATTGAATACTAAAATGTTTTAAGTAAGTTTTAATCGTAACCAATATAAATAACGGAAACAATAATGACCATTAATTCAATCTTATAAAGGACCTTAGGTTTGATCGTTATTATTCTATAATGTTTTTAACCTAATCTTTTTTTATAAGACAGTGGGTATAATTATAATTCATAAACAGGGCTCGGGACTTAATGTGCTTAAAATCTTAAAAATATTGATAACGATAAACAATAAAATTGATTTACGAATAAATAATCAAAAATTATTTTTAAATACTATGCAATAAAAATCAATGAATTTTAAAAATAATAAATATGCATGTGTAGAGAAAAATCCAAAATATGCAAAAATATGCTCAATAAACTTTAAAACTTTAACTCCAAACACCGCAGAACAAATTTGTACCGGAACCGGATCAGATATTTTTTTCCATTTACTTCCCAAACAAATATGCAAATGTATTAAGCCCCGAGCCCTGTTCGTAAAGAAATTAGAATTAACCCAGATCTGCAACTAAGAGACGAATTACTCAAAATATAATTTTATTTAATAGGTTTAAAATGCCTACAATTCTACAGTAACAACTATAGGTACATCGATAATTGAATATTTCTATATTAAAATAATGCGTTTATAAATTGTAATATTATAGTGTTTTATATGTATTTATGTTTAATACCATACGTTTTATTACACGAAATACGAAAGTGCCCCATTATTATTTAATATTTTATTTTAAACCACACGGAAACAATAATTGAATATTGAACTCACACCACTTGCCATGTAGTTAATACGAAGCATCTATGTTAATATTACACCAGTCGATCAGCTTTGGTTTCAATAAATTAGATAATACAATTTAGTTCATCTTTTTTAATACTTCATAGTTTAATACTATTTATTACTTATTATCAGGGATCGGGACTTATAGCACTTACAATCATTAAAATAAACGCCTATGCAAGTGCTTAAAAACATCATTATAAGCCCTTTTATAAGCACTCCAATAAATATTTAAAAAACTTAAATTCAAACAAAAATATTCAAAAAAAAAAAATTTGGACTATTTTCACTACTGGAGAGTTCGGGAGCCAAGCCCAGTCTTTTAAAGTTCTTAAGTAAAAGTATTTGAATAAAAATACAATTTTAAAATACTTATTCGTTTTAGATTATGTATTTTCTATTTGAGTTTTAATTTTAATAGCGTAAAAAAATAAAATCAAGATTTTTTTCTTTACTAGGTACTCAATCGAAAATTCCAATACCTACTTCGACAAAAAAATCAGATGTGTATATTTTGACAGCTACACCAAGTGATACGGTATACAATGCTCTATAAAATTAACGAAAGACCTGAAAGTTGATTTATAATTTGAAAAAAGGTATTTATAAAAAAATTTTAAAAAAGTAGCTGGTACCTAACTGAAAGTATATAATATCTATAATTACTTTTTAGTTGATACTCAATGATAGTGATACAAAAATAAATGATTGATTAAGATTTTTTTTTAAATAATCTGATTTGTTGTGTTGAAAACAAAAAATTTGATGGCTCGAGAATTGTGCAAATTTTGATTGCACTATCGTTTTAGCTCGTTAACATACATAAGTTTAAAAAAAATTGAACAATTTGGGAGGGGTGGTAAATAACTAAGTTAGGTATTACCATAGACATAAAACAACTAGATAAAAGTCTTACAATCATAATATGCCAACAGGGCAAAATTGCATGGTTAATAATATACATAATATTATCTTCGTAGCATATTATATTCCATATAAATATGTATATATATATATATATATTACCTAATGAGTTATTTCGTAAACATTGCCCCGTTGACGTACGGCCGCACTCACGACTTCAATGTTCCTGTACACGCAGTCCGGTATCTATAGTTGTTTTATATGTCTATGGCCATTACACACTTAATCATTTAATATTGTTTATAATTTAAATATGTGTAAAATAATTAATATGGCAGGCGTGGATCTAGAACATATTAAGGGGGGGGGGCATCTTAAATACAATATCAGCCTAAGTCTGACAAAAGCATTGTACATACTATGTAAGCTAATAGGTAAATATTATTATTTAAATCCCAGTTTATCAGTACAATAAAATAAATAAAATAATTAGATAAGTAATATAAATCAATTAAAATAATGATACGTAATATATAATGTTGAGGTAGACAGATATACAGAAGCTAAAGGTAAATAAAAATAAGATCGGATATAATATGTAATAATATAATAATATGTATAATTGATATGAATAACTATAGTGCTCCAATGCGTAATATAAAACAACGACTAATCGTCCTACAGGCTAGTACATATAACGAATACGCTATAGAAATATAAAATGACTAGCGTCTGCTGTACTACAGTGTGAAATGTGTGAATAATTTGCTTATAATCTATATAATACAGGGTGTGTTGTTTACATTCAACACTTCCCCTTAAACAATATACCCTAACTTAGAATTAATATATCTAATTCCCAACATCTCCCTGATTTCTTGGAATCTTGGTCGTGGAGTTGGCTTAGTCAATATGTCAGCTAACTGCTCCTTGCTTGGCACATACTCCAGAGAAAACATCCCTTCACTGAACTTCTAACGAATGTAGTGATATCGAACATCGATGTGTTTGGTTCGCTTATGGTATTCTGGATTTTTCACTAGTTTGATGGCACTTTGGTTGTCTGCATACAGAACTGGTGTATCTCCCTGTGTCTCCAGAAGATCACTGATAAGTAGCGTCAACCAAGTAAGTTCCTGTATCGATTGGCTCAGCGCTATGTATTCTGCCTCAGTAGTCGAAAGTGCTACCGATTTTTGCCTTTGTGAACACCATGCTACGATTCCATCTCCCATCATGAAAATGAATCCTGATGTTGATCGTCTCGTTGTTGTGTCACCGGCATAGTCTGCGTCACTATATCCACGCAACTTTGGTGTTACACTAGAATCATAAATTAAACCATAATTAAACGTTCCCTTTAAATATTTAAATATACGTTTCACCGCATTCCAATGAATTGTCAGAGGCTTTTCTAAATAACGACTGACAAGATTTACTGCAAAAGTTATATCAGGCCTTGTTATTTGGCTTAGATACAACAAACTTCCAACTGATTCTCTGTATGGAACTTCCCCTGCTTCCAATGACCCTGACAAATTTGGATCTAATGAGTGTTGTGGATCTGTGGGAATATGCAGGACGTTTGCTTCTTCCATATTGAACCTCTCTAGAATGCGCTTGCAATATGAAGATTGGTGTATGAAAATTGAACCATCAGGTCTCTGATCAATTTCAATACCCAAGAAATGATCAAGTTCACCTTCCTTCGTCTCGAAGTTGTCCTTTAGGTAGTTCACCATTGTGTCCACCAGCTCGTTGTTTGTTGCTGCGATTAGCCCATCGTCTACAAAAATAGCGACAATTAGTAATTGATTATTTTTATTGCTTACGAATACACAAGGGTCTGCTTTTGTTTCCTTTAGGTCAAAGTTCACCAGCATATTTTTGAACTTTTTGTTCCAGCACCTGGGTGCCTGTTTCAACCCATATAGGCTCCGTTGAAGTTTGCATACTAATTGTGTTCCATCTTCGTAACCTTTTGGCTGTTTCATATAAATGTCTTCTTCAAGATCTCCATATAAGAACGCTGTTTTAATGTCAAATTGTCTGAGCATTAATTTCCTGGCTGCTGCTATCGCAAGTATTACTCGAATTGAATCGTATTTCACTACTGGACTGAACGTTTCTTGAAAATCTATTCCATGAACTTGCGCACATCCCTTTATTACTAACCTTGCTTTGTACCGATCAACATCTCCATTTGCTTTGTATTTAGTCTTGTATATCCAACCATTATTGATAAGTTTTATATTTTGAGGCAAGTCCACAAGTGTCCTTGTTAAATTTTTATTCAATGACGACATTTCATCATTCATTGCTGTCTTCCAATCATCTGAATTGTCGCCTGTCATAGCGTCTTC